>NC_080635.1:110861180-110873680 GCF_027579445.1 Ammospiza nelsoni
GGAAGGAAGGAAGGAAGTGTCGGAAGGAAGTGTCAGAAGGAAGTGTTGGACGGAAGGAAGTGTCGGAGGGAAGGAAGGAAGGAAGGAAGGAATTGTCGGAAGGATATGTCGGAAGCAAGGAAGGAAGGAAGGAAGGAAGTGTCGGAAGGAAGTGTCGGAGGGAAGTGTCGGAAGGATGCAGAGAAGGAAATAAGGAAGGAAGGAGAGAAGGAAGGAAGGAAGTGTAGGAAGGAAGGAAGGAAGGAAGGAAGAGTCAGAAGGAAGTGTCGGAAGGAAGTGTCGGAAGGAAGGATGGAAGTGTCAGAAGGAAGGAAGCAAGGAAGGAAGTGTCGGAAGGAAGTGTCGGAAGGAAGTGTCGGAAGGAAGTGTCGGAAGGAAGTGTCGGAAGGAAGGAAGGAAGGAAGGAAGGAAGGAAGGAAGGAAGGAAGGAAGGAAGGAAGTGTCGGAAGGAAGTGTCGGAAGGAAGGAAGGAAGGAAGGAAGGAAGGAAGGAAGGAAGGAAGGAAGGAAGTGTCGGAAGCAAGGGAGGAAGTGTCGGAAGGAAGTGTCGGAAGGAAGTGTCGCAAAGAAGTGTCGGAAGGAAGTGTCGGAAGGAAGGAAGGAAGGAAGGAAGGAAGGAAGGAAGGAAGGAAGGAAGGAAGGAAGGAAGGAAGTAACGGAAGGAATGAAGGTAGGAAGTGTCGGAAGGAAGTGTCGGAAGGAAGTGTCGGAAGGAAGGAAGGGAGGAAGGAAGTGTTGGAAGGAAGTGTTGGAAGGAAGTGTTGGAAGGAAGTGTTGGAAGGAAGTGTCGGAAGGAAGGAAGTGTCGGAAGGAAGGAAGGAAGGAAGGAAGGAAGGAAGGAAGTAACGGAAGGAAAGAAGGTAGGAAGTGTCGGAAGGAAGTATCAGAAGGAAGGAAGGAAGTGTCGGAAGGAAGTGTCGGAAGGAAGTGTCAGAAGGAAGTGTCGGAAGGAAGGAAGTGTTGGAAGGAAGGAAGGAAGGAAGGAAGGAAGGAAGCAAGGAAGGAAGGAAGGAAGTGTCGGAAGGAAGTGTCAGAAGGAAGTGTTGGACGGAAGGAAGTGTCAGAAGGAAGTGTTGGACGGAAGGAAGTGTCGGAGGGAAGGAAGGAAGGAATTGTCGGAAGGATATGTCGGAGGAGAGGAAGGAAGGAAGGAAGGAAGGAAGGAAGGAAGGAAGGAAGGAAGGAAGGAAGGAAGGAAGGAAGGAAGGAAGGAAGGAAGGAAGGAAGGAAGGAAAGAAGGAAGGAAGGAAGGAAGGAAGGAAGGAAGGAAGGAAGGAAGGAAGGAAGGAAGGAAGGAAGGAAGGAAGGAAGGAAGGAAGGAAGGAAGGAAGGAAGGAAGGAAATAAGGAAGGAAGGAAGGAAGGAAGGAAGGAAGGAAGGAAGGAAGGAAGGAAGGAAGGAAGTGTCGGAAGGAAGGAAGTGTCGGAAGGAAGTGTCGGAAGCAAGGAAGGAAGGAAGTGTAGGAAGGAAGTGTCGGAAGGAAGGAAGGAAGTGTCGGAAGGAAGGAAGGAAGGGTCGGAAGGAAGGAAGGAAGGAAGTGTCGGAAGGAAGGAAGGAAGGAAGGAAGTGTCGGAAGGAAGGAAGGAAGGAAGGAAGGAAGGAAGGAAGGAAGGAAGGAAGGAAGTGTCGAAAGGAAGGAAGGAAGGAAGGAAAGGAAGTGTCGGAAGGAAGTGTCGGAAGGAAGTGTCGGAAGGAAAGAAGGAAGGAAGGAAGGAAGGAAGGAAGGAAGGAAGGAAGGAAGGAAGGAAGGAAGGAAGGAAGTGTCGGAAAGAACGAAGTGTCGGAAGGAAGGAAGGAAGGAAGGAAGGAAGGAAGGAAGGAAGTGTCGGAAGGAAGTGTCAGAAGGAAGTGTTGGACGGAAGGAAGTGTCGGAGGGAAGGAAGGAAGGAAGGAAGGAATTGTCGGAAGGATATGTCGGAAGCAAGGAAGGAAGGAAGGAAGGAAGTGTCGGAAGGAAGTGTCGGAGGGAAGTGTCGGAAGGATGCAGAGAAGGAAATAAGGAAGGAAGGAGAGAAGGAAGGAAGGAAGTGTAGGAAGGAAGGAAGGAAGGAAGGAAGAGTCAGAAGGAAGTGTCGGAAGGAAGTGTCGGAAGGAAGGATGGAAGTGTCAGAAGGAAGGAAGCAAGGAAGGAAGTGTCGGAAGGAAGTGTCGGAAGGAAGTGTCGGAAGGAAGTGTCGGAAGGAAGTGTCGGAAGGAAGGAAGGAAGGAAGGAAGGAAGGAAGGAAGGAAGTGTCGGAAGGAAGTGTCGGAAGGAAGGAAGGAAGGAAGGAAGGAAGGAAGGAAGGAAGGAAGGAAGGAAGGAAGGAAGTGTCGGAAGCAAGGGAGGAAGTGTCGGAAGGAAGTGTCGGAAGGAAGTGTCGCAAAGAAGTGTCGGAAGGAAGTGTCGGAAGGAAGGAAGGAAGGAAGGAAGGAAGGAAGGAAGGAAGGAAGGAAGGAAGGAAGGAAGGAAGGAAGTAACGGAAGGAATGAAGGTAGGAAGTGTCGGAAGGAAGTGTCGGAAGGAAGTGTCGGAAGGAAGGAAGGGAGGAAGGAAGTGTTGGAAGGAAGTGTTGGAAGGAAGTGTTGGAAGGAAGTGTTGGAAGGAAGTGTCGGAAGGAAGGAAGTGTCGGAAGGAAGGAAGGAAGGAAGGAAGGAAGGAAGGAAGGAAGGAAGTAACGGAAGGAAAGAAGGTAGGAAGTGTCGGAAGGAAGTATCAGAAGGAAGGAAGGAAGTGTCGGAAGGAAGTGTCGGAAGGAAGTGTCAGAAGGAAGTGTCGGAAGGAAGGAAGTGTTGGAAGGAAGGAAGGAAGGAAGGAAGGAAGGAAGGAAGCAAGGAAGGAAGGAAGGAAGTGTCGGAAGGAAGTGTCAGAAGGAAGTGTTGGACGGAAGGAAGTGTCAGAAGGAAGTGTTGGACGGAAGGAAGTGTCGGAGGGAAGGAAGGAAGGAATTGTCGGAAGGATATGTCGGAGGAGAGGAAGGAAGGAAGGAAGGAAGGAAGGAAGGAAGGAAGGAAGGAAGGAAGGAAGGAAGGAAGGAAGGAAGGAAGGAAGGAAGGAAGGAAGGAAGGAAGGAAGGAAGGAAGGAAGGAAGTGTCGGAAGGAAGGAAGTGTCGGAAGGAAGTGTCGGAAGCAAGGAAGGAAGGAAGTGTAGGAAGGAAGTGTCGGAAGGAAGGAAGGAAGTGTCGGAAGGAAGGAAGGAAGGGTCGGAAGGAAGGAAGGAAGGAAGTGTCGGAAGGAAGGAAGTGTCGGAAGGAAGGAAGGAAGGAAGGAAGGAAGGAAGGAAGGAAGGAAGGAAGGAAGGAAGGAAGGAAGGAAGTGTCGAAAGGAAGGAAGGAAGGAAGGAAAGGAAGTGTCGGAAGGAAGGAAGGAAGGAAGTGTCGGAAAGAAGGAAGTGTCGGAAGGAAGGAAGGAAGGAAGGAAGGAAGGAAGGAAGGAAGGAAGGAAGGAAGGAAGTGTCGGAAAGAAGGAAGTGTCGGAAGAGGAAGGAAGGAAGGAAGGAAGGAAGGAAGGAAGGAAGGAAGGAAGGAAGTGTCGGAAGGAAGTGTTGGACGGAAGGAAGTGTCGGAGGGAAGGAAGGAAGGAAGGAAGGAATTGTCGGAAGGATATGTCGGAAGCAAGGAAGGAAGGAAGGAAGGAAGTGTCGGAAGGAAGTGTCGGAGGGAAGTGTCGGAAGGATGCAGAGAAGGAAATAAGGAAGGAAGGAGGGAAGGAAGGAAGGAAGTGTAGGAAGGAAGGAAGGAAGGAAGGAAGAGTCAGAAGGAAGTGTCGGAAGGAAGTGTCGGAAGGAAGGATGGAAGTGTCAGAAGGAAGGAAGCAAGGAAGGAAGTGTCGGAAGGAAGTGTAGGAAGGAAGTGTCGGAAGGAAGTGTCGGAAGGAAGGAAGGAAGGAAGGAAGGAAGGAAGGAAGGAAGGAAGGAAGGAAGGGAAGTGTCGGAAGGAAGGAAGGAAGGAAGGAAGGAAGGAAGGAAGGAAGGAAGGAAGGAAGGAAGTGTCGGAAGCAAGGAAGGAAGTGTCGGAAGGAAGTGTCGGAAGGAAGTGTCGCAAAGAAGTGTCGGAAGGAAGTGTCGGAAGGAAGGAAGGAAGGAAGGAAGGAAGGAAGGAAGGAAGGAAGGAAGGAAGTAACGGAAGGAATGAAGGTAGGAAGGAAGGAAGGAAGTATCGGAAGGAAGGAAGGAAGTTTCGGAAGGAAGTGTCGAAAGGAAGTGTCGGAAGGAAGGAAGGAAGGAAGGAAGGAAGGAAGGGAGGAAGGAAGTGTTGGAAGGAAGTGTTGGAAGGAAGTGTTGGAAGGAAGTGTTGGAAGGAAGGAAGGAAGGAAGGAAGTGTTGGAAGGAAGGAAGGAAGGAAGGAAGGAAGGAAGGAAGGAAGGAAGGAAGGAAGGAAGGAAGGAAGGAAGGAAGGAAGGAAGGAAGGAAGGAAGGAAGGAAGTGTTGGAAGGAAGTGTTGGAAGGAAGTGTTGGAAGGAAGTGTTGGAAGGAAGGAAGGAAGGAAGGAAGGAAGGAAGGAAGGAAGGAAGGAAGGAAGGAAGGAAGGAAGGAAGGAAGGAAGGAAGGAAGGAAGTAACGGAAGGAATGAAGGTAGGAAGTGTCGGAAGGAAGTATCAGAAGGAAGGAAGGAAGTGTCGGAAGGAAGTATCGGAAGGAAGTGTCGGAAGGAAGTGTCGGAAGGAAGTGTCAGAAGGAAGTGTCGGAAGGAAGGAAGTGTCGGAAGGAAGGAAGGAAGGAAGGAAGGAAGGAAGCAAGGAAGGAAGGAAGGAAGTGTCGGAAGGAAGTGTCAGAAGGAAGTGTTGGACGGAAGGAAGTGTCGGAGGGAAGGAAGGAAGGAATTGTCGGAAGGATATGTCGGAGGAGAGGAAGGAAGGAAGGAAGGAAGGAAGGAAGGAAGGAAGGAAGGAAGGAAGGAAGGAAGGAAGGAAGGAAGGAAGGAAGGAAGGAAGGAAGGAAGGAAGGAAGGAAGGAAGTGTCGGAAGGAAGGAAGTGTCGGAAGGAAGTGTCGGAAGCAAGGAAGGAAGGAAGTGTAGGAAGGAAGGAAGGAAGGAAGGAAGGAAGAAGTGTCGGAAGGAAGGAAGGAAGGAAGGAAGTGTCGGAAGGAAGGAAGGAAGGAAGTGTCGGAAGGAAGGAAGTGTCGGAAGGAAGGAAGGAAGGAAGGAAGGAAGGAAGGAAGGAAGGAAGGAAGGAAGGAAGGAAGGAAGGAAGGAAGTGTCGAAAGGAAGGGAAGGAAGGAAGGAAAGGAAGTGTCGGAAGGAAGTGTCGGAAGGAAGTGTCGGAAGGAAAGAAGGAAGGAAGGAAGGAAGGAAGGAAGGAAGGAAGGAAGGAAGGAAGGAAGGAAGGAAGGAAGGAAGGAAGGAAGGAAGGAAGGAAGGAAGGAAGTGTCGGAAGGAAGTGTCAGAAGGAAGTGTTGGACGGAAGGAAGTGTCGGAGGGAAGGAAGGAAGGAAGGAAGGAAGGAAGGAAGGAAGGAAGGAAGGAAGGAAGGAAGGAAGGAAGGAAGGAAGGAAGGAAGGAAGGAATTGTCGGAAGGATATGTCGGAAGCAAGGAAGGAAGGAAGGAAGGAAGTGTCGGAAGGAAGTGTCGGAGGGAAGTGTCGGAAGGATGCAGAGAAGGAAATAAGGAAGGAAGGAGAGAAGGAAGGAAGGAAGTGTAGGAAGGAAGGAAGGAAGGAAGGAAGGGTCAGAAGGAAGTGTCGGAAGGAAGTGTCGGAAGGAAGGATGGAAGTGTCAGAAGGAAGGAAGGAAGGAAGGAAGGAAGTGTCGGAAGGAAGCGTCGGAAGGAAGGAAGTGTCGGAAGGAAGGAAGGAAGGAAAGAAGGAAGGAAGGAAGGAAGGAAGGAAGGAAGGAAGGAAGGAAGGAAGGAAGGAAGGAAGGAAGGAAAGAAGTGTCGGAAGAAAGGAAGGAAGGAAGGAAGGAAGGAAGGAAGGAAGGAAGGAAGGAAGGAAGGAAGGAAGGAAGGAAGGAAGGAAAGAAGGAAGGAAAGGAAGTGTTGGAAGGAAGTGTCGGAAGGAAGTGTCGGAAGGAAGGAAGTGTCGAAAGGAAGGAAGTGTCGGAGGGAAGTGTCGGAAGGAAGTGTCGGAAGGAAGTGTCGGAAGGTAGGAAGTGTCGCGAAGGAAGGAAGGAAGGAAGCAAGGAAGGAAGGAAGGAAGTGTCAGAAGGAAGTGTTGGACGGAAGGAAGTGTCGGAGGGAAGGAAGGAAGGAAGGAAGGAAGGAAGGAAGGAAGGAAGGAAGGAAGGAAGGAAGGAAGGAAGGAAGGAAGGAAGGAAGGAAGGAAGGAAGGAAGGAAGGAAGGAAGTCTCGGACGGAAATGTCGGAAGGAAGTGTCGGAAAGAACTGTCGGAAGGAAGTGTCGGAAGGAAGGATGTGTCGAAAGGAAGGAAGTGTCCGAAGGAAGTGTCCGAAGGAAGTGTCGGAAGGAAGGAAGGAAGGAAGGAAGGAAGGAAGGAAGGAAGGAAGGATGTGTCGGAAGGAAGTGTTGGAAGGAAGAGTCGGAAGGAAGTGTCGGAAGGAAGTTTCGGAAGCAAGGAAGGAAGGAAGGTAGGAAGGAATTGTCGGAAGGAAGGAATTAAGATTCGGAAGGAAGGAAGGAAGGAAGGAAGGAAGGAAGGAAGGAAGGAAGGAAGGAAGGAAGGAAGGAAGGAAGTGTCGGAAGGAAGGAAGGAAGTGTCGGAAGGAAGGAAGGAAGGAAGGAAGGAAGGAAGGAAGGAAGGAAGTAATTGTTGGAAGGAAGTGTCGGAAGGAAGGAAGTGTCGGAAGGAAGTGTCGGAAGGAAGTGTCGGAAGGAAGTGTCGGAAGGAAGTGTCGGAAGGAAGGAAGGAAGTGTCGGAAGGAATTGTCGGAAGGAAGGAAGGAAGGAAGGAAGGAAGGAAGGAAGGAAGGAAGGAAGGAAGGAAGGAAGTGTCGAAAGGAAGGAAGGAAGGAAGGAAGGAAGGAAAGGAAGTGTCGGAAGGAAGTGTCGGAAGGAACTGTCGGAAGGAAGGAAGGAAGTGTCGGAAGGAAGTGTCGGAAGGAAGTGTCGGATGGAAGGAAGGAAGGAAGGAAGGAAGGAAGGAAGGAAGGAAGGACGGAAGGAAGGAAGGAAGTGTCGGAAAGAAGGAAGTGTCGGAAGGAAGGAAGGAAGGAAGGAAGGAAGGAAGGAAGGAAGGAAGGAAGGAAGTGTCGGAAGGAAGTGTCAGAAGGAAGTGTTGGACGGAAGGAAGTGTCGGAGGGAAGGAAGGAAGGAAGGAAGGAATTGTCGGAAGGATATGTCGGAAGCAAGGAAGGAAGGAAGGAAGGAAGTGTCGGAAGGAAGTGTCGGAGGGAAGTGTCGGAAGGATGCAGAGAAGGAAATAAGGAAGGAAGGAGAGAAGGAAGGAAGGAAGTGTAGGAAGGAAGGAAGGAAGGAAGGGTCAGAAGGAAGTGTCGGAAGGAAGTGTCGGAAGGAAGGATGGAAGTGTCAGAAGGAAGGAAGAAAGGAAGGAAGGAAGGAAGTGTCGGAAGGAAGTGTCGGAAGGAAGGAAGGAAGGAAGGAAGGAAGGAAGGAAGGAAGGAAGGAAGGAAGTGTCGGAAGCAAGGAAGGAAGTGTCGGAAGGAAATGTCGGAAGGAAGTGTCGCAAAGAAGTGTCGGAAGGAAGTGTCGGAAGGAAGGAAGGAAGTGTCAAAAGGAAGGAAGTGTCGGAAGGAAGTGTTGGAAGGAAGTGTCGGAAGGAAGTGTGGGAAGGAAGTGTCGGAAGGAAGGAAGGAAGTGTCGGAAGGAAGTGTTGGATGGAAGTGCCGGAAGGAAGTGTCGGAAGGAAGGAAGGAAGGAAGGAAGGAAGGAAGGAAGGAAGGAAGGAAGGGAGGAGGTGTCGGAAGGAAGGAAGGAAGTGTCGGAAGGAAGTGCGGAAGGAAGGAAGGAAGTGTCGGAAGGAAGTGTCGGAAGGAAGGAAGGAAGTGTCGGAAGGGAATTGTCGGAAGGAAGTGTCGAAGGAAGGAAGGAAGGAAGGAAGGGAAAGGAAGGAAGGAAGGAAGGAAGGAAGGAAGGAAGTGTCGAAAGAAGCAAGGAAGTGTCGGAAGGAAGTGTTGGAAGGAAGTGTCCGAAGGAAGTGTCGGAAGGAAGGAAGGAAGGAAGGAAGGAAGGAAGGAAGGAAGGAAGGAAGGAAGGAAGTGTCGGAAGCAAGGAAGGAAGTGTCGGAAGGAAATGTCGGAAGGAAGTGTCGCAAAGAAGTGTCGGAAGGAAGTGTCGGAAGGAAGGAAGGAAGTGTCAAAAGGAAGGAAGTGTCGGAAGGAAGTGTTGGAAGGAAGTGTCGGAAGGAAGTGTGGGAAGGAAGTGTCGGAAGGAAGGAAGGAAGTGTCGGAAGGAAGTGTTGGATGGAAGTGCCGGAAGGAAGTGTCGGAAGGAAGGAAGGAAGGAAGGAAGGAAGGAAGGAAGGAAGGAAGGAAGGAAGGAAGGAAGGAAGGAAGGGAGGAGGTGTCGGAAGGAAGGAAGGAAGTGTCGGAAGGAAGTGCGGAAGGAAGGAAGGAAGTGTCGGAAGGAAGTGTCGGAGGAAGGAAGGAAGTGTCGGAAGGAATTGTCGGAAGGAAGTGTCGGAAGGAAGGAAGGAAGGAAGGAAGGAAGGAAGGAAGGAAGGAAGGAAGTGTCGAAAGAAGGAAGGAAGTGTCGGAAGGAAGTGTTGGAAGGAAGTGTCCGAAGGAAGTGTCGGAAGGAAGGAAGGAAGGAAGGAAGGAAGGAAGGAAGGAAGGAAGGAAGGAAATGTCGGAAGGGAAGTGTCGGAAAGAACTGTCGGAAGGAAGTGTCGGAAGGAAGGATGTGTCGAAAGGAAGGAAGTGTCGGAAGGAAGTGTCGGAAGGAATTGTCGGAAGGAAGGAAGGAAGGAAGGAAGGAAGGAAGGAAGGAAGGAAGGAAGGAAGGAAGGAAGGAAGGAATTGTCGGAAGGATATGTCAGAAGCAAGGAAGGAAGGAAGGAAGGAAGGAAGTGTCGGAAGGAAGTGTCGGAGGGAAGTGTCGGAAGGATGCATGGAAGGAAGGAAGGAAGGAAGGAAGGAAGGAAGGAAGGAAGGAAGGAAGGAAGGAAGGAAGGAAGGAAGGAAGGAAGGAAGGAAGGAAGTAATTGTTGGAAGGAAGTGTCGGAAGGAAGGAAGTGTCGGAAGGAAGTGTCGGAAGGAAGTGTCGGAAGGAAGTGTCGGAAGGAAGGAAGGAAGGAAGGAAGGAAGGAAGGAAGGAAGGAAGGAAGTGTCGGAAGCAAGGAAGGAAGTGTCGGAAGGAAATGTCGGAAGGAAGTGTCGCAAAGAAGTGTCGGAAGGAAGTGTCGGAAGGAAGGAAGGAAGTGTCAAAAGGAAGGAAGTGTCGGAAGGAAGTGTTGGAAGGAAGTGTCGGAAGGAAGTGTCGGAAGGAAGTGTCGGAAGGAAGGAAGGAAGTGTCGGAAGGAAGTGTTGGATGGAAGTGCCGGAAGGAAGTGTCGGAAGGAAGGAAGGAAGGAAGGAAGGAAGGAAGGAAGGAAGGGGAGGGAGGAGGTGTCGGAAGGAAGGAAGGAAGTGTCGGAAGGAAGTGCGGAAGGAAGGAAGGAAGTGTCGGAAGGAAGTGTCGGAAGGAAGGAAGGAAGTGTCGGAAGGAATTGTCGGAAGGAAGTGTCGGAAGGAAGGAAGGAAGGAAGGAAGGAAGGAAGGAAGGAAGGAAGTGTCGAAAGAAGGAAGGAAGTGTCCGAAGGAAGTGTTGGAAGGAAGTGTCCGAAGGAAGTGTCGGAAGGAAGTGTTGGAAGGAAGGAAGGAAGGAAGGAAGGAAGGAAGGAAGGAAGGAAGGAAGGAAGGAAGGAAGGAATGAAGAAGGAAGGAAGGAAGGAAGGAAGGAAGGAAGGAAGGAAGGAAGGAAGGAAGGAAGGAAGGAAGGAAGGAAGGAAGGAAGGAAGGAAGGAAGGAAGGAAGGAAGGAAGGAAGGAAGGAAATGTCGGAAGGAAGTGTCGGAAGGAAGTGTCGGAAGGAAGTGTCGGAAGGAAGGAAGGAAGTGTCGGAAGGAATTGTCGGAAGGAAGGAAGGAAGGAAGGAAGGAAGGAAGGAAGGAAGGAAGGAAGGAAGGAAGGAAGGAAGGAAGGAAGGAAGTGTCGAAAGGAAGGAAGGAAGGAAGGAAGGAAAGGAAGTGTCGGAAGGAAGTGTCGGAAGGAACTGTCGGAAGGAAGGAAGGAAGTGTCGGAAGGAAGTGTCGGAAGGAAGTGTCGGATGGAAGGAAGGAAGGAAGGAAGGAAGGAAGGAAGGAAGGAAGGAAGGAAGGAAGGAAGGAAGGAAGGAAGGAAGGAAGGAAGGAAGGAAGGATGGAAGTGTCGGAAGGAAGTGTCAGAAGGAAGTGTTGGACGGAAGGAAGTGTCGGAGGGAAGGAAGGAAGGAAGGAATTGTCGGAAGGATATGTCGGAAGCAAGGAAGGAAGGAAGGAAGGAAGTGTCGGAAGGAAGTGTCGGAGGGAAGTGTCGGAAGGATGCATGAGAAGGAAATAAGGAAGGAAGGAGAGAAGGAAGGAAGGAAGTGTAGGAAGGAAGGAAGGAAGGAAAGGTCAGAAGGAAGTGTCGGAAGGAAGTGTCGGAAGGAAGGATGGAAGTGTCAGAAGGAAGGAAGAAAGGAAGGAAGGAAGGAAGGAAGGAAGGAAGTGTCGGAAGGAAGGAAGGAAGGAAGGAAGGAAGGAAGGAAGGAAGGAAGTGTCGGAAGCAAGGAAGGAAGTGTCGGAAGGAAATGTCGGAAGGAAGTGTCGCAAAGAAGTGTCGGAAGGAAGTGTCGGAAGGAAGGAAGGAAGTGTCAAAAGGAAGGAAGTGTCGGAAGGAAGTGTTGGAAGGAAGTGTCGGAAGGAAGTGTCGGAAGGAAGTGTCGGAAGGAAGGAAGGAAGTGTCGGAAGGAAGTGTTGGATGGAAGTGCCGGAAGGAAGTGTCGGAAGGAAGGAAGGAAGGAAGGAAGGAAGGAAGGAAGGAAGGAAGGAAGGAAGGAAGGAAGGAAGGGAGGAGGTGTCGGAAGGAAGGAAGGAAGTGTCGGAAGGAAGTGCGGAAGGAAGGAAGGAAGTGTCGGAAGGAAGTGTCGGAAGGAAGGAAGGAAGTGTCGGAAGGAATTGTCGGAAGGAAGTGTCGGAAGGAAGGAAGGAAGGAAGGAAGGAAGGAAGGAAGGAAGGAAGTGTCGAAAGAAGGAAGGAAGTGTCGGAAGGAAGTGTTGGAAGGAAGTGTCCGAAGGAAGTGTCGGAAGGAAGGAAGGAAGGAAGGAAGGAAGGAAGGAAGGAAGGAAGGAAGGAAATGTCGGAAGGAAGTGTCGGAAAGAACTGTCGGAAGGAAGTGTCGGAAGGAAGGATGTGTCGAAAGGAAGGAAGTGTCGGAAGGAAGTGTCGGAAGGAATTGTCGGAAGGAAGGAAGGAAGGAAGGAAGGAAGGAAGGAAGGAAGGAAGGAAGGAAGGAAGGAATTGTCGGAAGGATATGTCAGAAGCAAGGAAGGAAGGAAGGAAGGAAGGAAGGAAGGAAGGAAGGAAGGAAGGAAGTAATTGTTGGAAGGAAGTGTCGGAAGGAAGGAAGTGTCGGAAGGAAGTGTCGGAAGGAAGTGTCGGAAGGAAGTGTCGGAAGGAAGTGTCGGAAGGAAGGAAGGAAGTGTCGGAAGGAAGGAAGGAAGGAAGGAAGGAAGGAAGGAAGGAAGTGTCGAAAGGAAGGAAGGAAGGAAGGAAAGGAAGTGTCGGAAGGAAGTGTCGGAAGGAAGTGTCGGAAGGAAGGAAGGAAGTGTCGGAAGGAAGTGTCGGAAGGAAGTGTCGGAAGGAAGTGTCGGAAGGAAGTGTCGGAAGGAAGGAAGGAAGGAAGGACGGAAGGAAGGAAGGAAGGAAGGAAGGAAGGAAGGAAGGAAGGAAGGAAGGAAGGAAGTAAGTGTCGGAAGGAAGTGTCGGAAAGAAGGAAGTGTCGGAAGGAAGGAAGGAAGGAAGGAAGGAAGGAAGGAAGGAAGGAAGTGTCGGAAGGAAGTGTCAGAAGGAAGTGTTGGACGGAAGGAAGTGTCGGAGGGAAGGAAGGAAGGAAGGAATTGTCGGAAGGATATGTCGGAAGCAAGGAAGGAAGGAAGGAAGGAAGTGTCGGAAGGAAGTGTCGGAGGGAAGTGTCGGAAGGATGCAGAGAAGGAAATAAGGAAGGAAGGAGAGAAGGAAGGAAGGAAGTGTAGGAAGGAAGGAAGGAAGGGTCAGAAGGAAGTGTCGGAAGGAAGTGTCGGAAGGAAGGATGGAAGTGTCAGAAGGAAGGAAGCAAGGAAGGAAGGAAGGAAGTGTCGGAAGGAAGTGTCGGAAGGAAGTGTCGGAAGGAAGTGTCGGAAGGAAGGAAGGAAGGAAGGAAGGAAGGAAGGAAGGAAGGAAGGAAGGAAGGAAGGAAGGAAGGAAGGAAGGAAGTGTCGGAAGGAAGGAAGGAAGGAAGGAAGGAAGGAAGGAAGGAAGTGTCGGAAGCAAGGAAGGAAGTGTCGGAAGGAAATGTCGGAAGGAAGTGTCGCAAAGAAGTGTCGGAAGGAAGTGTCGGAAGGAAGGAAGGAAGTGTCAAAAGGAAGGAAGTGTCGGAAGGAAGTGTTGGAAGGAAGTGTCGGAAGGAAGTGTCGG
>NC_080635.1:110878680-110893680 GCF_027579445.1 Ammospiza nelsoni
AGGAAGGAAGGAAGGAAGGAAGGAAGGAAGCAAGGAAGGAAGGTAGGAAGTGTCGGAAGGAAGTGTCAGAAGGAAGTGTTGGACGGAAGGAAGTGTCGGAGGGAAGGAAGGAAGGAAGGAATTGTCGGAAGGATATGTCGGAAGCAAGGAAGGAAGGAAGGAAGGAAGTGTCGGAAGGAAGTGTCGGAGGGAAGTGTCGGAAGGAAGCAGAGAAGGAAAAAAGGAAGGAAGGAGAGAAGGAAGGAAGGAAGTGTAGGAAGGAAGGAAGGAAGGAAGGAAGGGTTAGAAGGAAGTGTCGGAAGGAAGTGTCGGAAGGAAGGATGGAAGTGTCAGAAGGAAGGAAGCAAGGAAGGAAGGAAGGAAGGAAGTGTCGGAAGGAAGTGTCGGAAGGAAGGAAGTGTCGGAAGGAAGGAAGGAAGGAAGGAAGGAAGGAGGAAGGAAGGAAGTGTCAAAAGGAAGGAAGGAAGGAAGGAAGGAAGGAAGGAAGGAAGGAAGGAAGGAAGGAAGGAAGGAAGGAAGTGTCGAAGCGAAGGAAGGAAGTGTCGGAAGGAAGTGTCGGAAGGAAGTGTCGCAAAGAAGTGTCGGAAGGAAGTGTCGGAAGGAAGGAAGGAAGTGTCAAAAGGAAGGAAGTGTCGGAAGGAAGTGTTGAAAGGAAGTGTCGGAAGGAAGTGTCGGAAGGAAGTGTCGGAAGGGAAGGAAGGAAGTGTCGGAAGGAAGTGTTGGATGGAAGTGTCGGAAGGAAGTGTCGGAAGGAAGGAAGGAAGGAAGGAAGGAAGGAAGGAAGGAAGGAAGGAAGGAAGGAAGGGAGGAAGTGTCGGAAGGAAGGAAGGAAGTGTCGGAAGGAAGTGCGGAAGGAAGGAAGGAAGTGTCGGAAGGAAGTGTCGGAAGGAAGGAAGGAAGTGTGGGAAGGAATTGTCGGAAGGAAGTGTCGGAAGGAAGGAAGGAAGGAAGGAAGGAAGAAGGAAGGAAGGAAGGAAGGAAGGAAGGAAGGAAGGAAGGAAGTGTCGAAAGAAGGAAGGAAGTGTCGGAAGGAAGTGTTGGAAGCAAGTGTCCGAAGGAGAGTGTCGGAAGGAAGGAAGGAAGGAAGTTTCGGAAGGAAGGAAGTGTCGGAAGGAAGGAAGGAAGGAAGGAAGGAAGGAAGGAAGGAAGGAAGGAAGGAAGTGTAGGAATGAAGGAAGGAAGGAAAGGAAGGAAGGAAGGAAGGAAGGAAGGAAGGAAGGAAGGAAGGAAGGAGGAAGGAAGGAAGGAAGGAAGGAAGGAAGGAAGGAAGGAAGGAAGGAAGGAAGGAAGGAAGGAAGGAAGAGTGTCGGATGGAAGGATGTCTCGGAAGGAAGTGTCGGAAGGAAGAGTCGGAAGGAAGTGTCGGAAGAAGTTTCGGAAGCAAGGAAGGAAGGAAGGAAGGAAGGAAGTGTCGGAAGGAATGAAGGAAGGAAGGAAGGAAGGAAGGAGGGAAGGAAGGAAGGAAGGAAGGAAGGAAGGAAGGAAGGAAGGAAGGAAGGAAGGAAGGAAGGAAGGAAGGAAGGAAGGAATTGTCGGAAGGATATGTCGGAAGCAAGGAAGGAAGGAAGGAAGGAAAGAAGTGTCGGAAGGAAGTGTCGGAGGGAAGTGTCGGAAGGATGCATGGAAGGAAGGAAGGAAGGAAGGAAGGGAAGGAAGGAAGGAGGAAGGAGAAGGAAGAAGGCAGGAAGGAAGGAAGGAAGGAAGGAAGGAAGTGAAGGAAGGAAGGAAGGAAGGAAGGAAGGAAGGAAGGAAGGAAGGAAGGAAGGAAGGAAGGAAGGAAGGAAGGAAGGAAGGAAGGAAGAAGGAAAGGAAGGAAGAAGAAAGGAAGGAAGAAGGAAGGAAGGAAGGAAGTGTCGGATGGAAGGATGTCTCGGAAGGAAGTGTCGGAAGGAAGAGTCGGAAGGAAGTGTCGGAAGGAAGTTTCGGAAGCAAGGAAGGAAGGAAGGAAGGAAGGAAGTGTCGGAAGGAAGGAATTAAGATTCGGAAGGAAGGAAGGAAGGAAGGAAGGAAGGAAGGAAGGAAGGAAGGAAGGAAGGAAGTAATTGTTGGAAGGAAGTGTCGGAAGTAATTGTTGGAAGGAAGTGTCGGAAGCAAGGAAGGAAGGAAGTGTCGGAAGGAAGTGTCGGAAGGAAGGAAGTGTCGGAAGGCAGGAAGTGTCGGAAGGAAGGAAGGAAGGAAGGAAGGAAGGAAGGAAGGAAGGAAGGAAGGAAGGAAGGAAGGAAGGAAGGAAGGAAGGAAGTGTCAAAAGGAAGGAAGGAAGGAAGGAAGGAAGGTAGGAAGGAAGGAAGGAAGGAAGGAAGTGTCGGAAGCAAGGAAGGAAGTGTCGGAAGGAAGTGTCGGAAGGAAGTGTCGCAAAGAAGTGTCGGAAGGAAGTGTCGGAAGGAAGGAAGGAAGTGTCCAAAAGGAAGGAAGTGTCGGAAGGAAGTGTTGAAAGGAAGTGTCGGAAGGAAGTGTCGGAAGGAAGTGTCGGAAGGAAGGAAGGAAGTGTCGGAAGGAAGTGTTGGATGGAAGTGTCGTAAGGAAGTGTCGGAAGGAAGTGTCGGAAGGAAGGAAGGAAGGAAGGAAGGAAGGAAGGAAGGAAGGAAGGGAGGAAGTGTCGGAAGGAAGGAAGGAAGTGTCGGAAGGAAGTGTTGAAGGAAGGAAGGAAGTGTCGGAAGGAAGTGTCGGAAGGAAGGAAGGGGAGTGTCGGAAGGAATTGTCGGAAGGAAGTGTCGGAAGGAAGGAAGGAAGGAAGGAAGGAAGGAAGGAAGGAAGGAAGGAAGGAAGGAAGTGTCGAAAGAAGGAAGGAAGTGTCGGAAGGAAGTGTTGGAAGCAAGTGTCCGAAGGAAGTGTCGGTAAGGAAGGAAGGAAGGAAGGAAGGAAGGAAGGAAGGAAGGAAGGAAGGAAGGAAGGAAGGAAGGAAGTGTCGGACGGAAATGTCGGAAGGAAGTGTCGGAAAGAACTGTCGGAAGGGAAGTGTCGGAAGGAAGGATGTGTCGAAAAGGAAGGAAGTGTCGGAAGGAAAGTGTCGGAAGGAATTGTCGGAAGGAATTGTCGGAAGGAAGGATGTGTCGAAAGGAAGGAAGTGTCGGAAGGAAGTGTCGGAAGGAATTGTCGGAAGGAAGTGTCGGAAGGAAGGAAGCAAGGAAGGAAGGAAGGAAGGAAGGAAGGAAGTGTCGGAAGGAAGGAAGGAAGTGTCGGAAGGAAGTGTTGGATGGAAGTGTCGTAAGGAAGTGTCGGAAGGAAGTGTCGGAAGGAAGGAAGGAAGGAAGGAAGGAAGGAAGGAAGGAAGGAAGGGAGGAAGTGTCGGAAGGAAGGAAGGAAGTGTCGGAAGGAAGTGTTGAAGGAAGGAAGGAAGTGTCGGAAGGAAGTGTCGGAAGGAAGGAAGGGAGTGTCGGAAGGAATTGTCGGAAGGAAGTGTCGGAAGGAAGGAAGGAAGGAAGGAAGGAAGGAAGGAAGGAAGGAAGTGTCGAAAGAAGGAAGGAAGTGTCGGAAGGAAGTGTTGGAAGCAAGTGTCCGAAGGAAGTGTCGGAAGGGAAGGAAGGAAGGAAGGAAGGAAGGAAGGAAGGAAGGAAGGAAGGAAGGAAGGAAGGAAGAAGGAAGTGTCGGACGGAAATGTCGGAAGGAAGTGTCGGAAAGAACTGTCGGAAGGAAGTGTCGGAAGGAAGGATGTGTCGAAAGGAAGGAAGTGTCGGAAGGAAGTGTCGGAAGGAATTGTCGGAAGGAATTGTCGGAAGGAAGGATGTGTCGAAAGGAAGGAAGTGTCGGAAGGAAGTGTCGGAAGGAATTGTCGGAAGGAAGTGTCGGAAGGAAGGAAGGAAGGAAGGAAGGAAGGAAGGAAGGAAGGAAGGAAGGAAGTGTCGGAAGGAAGGAAGGAAGGAAGGAAGGAAGGAAGAAGGAAGGGAAGGAAGGAAGGAGGGAAGGAAGGAAGGAAGGAAGGAAGGAAGGAAGGAAGGAAGGAAGGAAGGAAGGAAGGAAGGAAGGAAGGAAGGAAGGAAGGAAGGAAGGAAGGAAGGAAGGAAGGAAGGAAGGAAGGAAGGAATTGTCGGAAGGATTATGTCGGAAGCAAGGAAGGAAGGAAGGAAGGAAGGAAGTGTCGGAAGGAAGTGTCGGAGGAAGTGTCGGAAGGATGCATGGAAGGAAGGAAGGAAGGAAGGAAGGAAGGAAGGAAGGAAGGAAGGAAGGAAGGAAGGAAGGAAGGAAGGAAGGAAGGAAGGAAGGAAGGAAGGAAGTGTAGGAATGAAGGAAGGAAGGAAAGGAAGGAAGGAAGGAAGGAAGGAAGGAAGGAAGGAAGGAAGGAAGGAAGGAAGGAAGGAAGGAAGGAAGGAAGGAAGGAAGGAAGGAAGGAAGGAAGTGTCGGAAGGAAGTGTCGGAAGGAAGGAAGGAAGGAAGGAAGGAAGGAAGGAAGGAAGGAAGGAAGGAAGTGTCGGAAGGAAGCGTCGGAAGGAAGTGTCAGAAGGAAGGAAGGAAGGAAGGAAGGAAGGAAGGAAGGAAGGAAGGAAGGAAGGAAGGAAGGAAGGAAGGAAGGAAGGAAGTAATTGTTGGAAGGAAGTGTCGGAAGGAAGGAAGTGTCGGAAGGAAGTGTCGGAAGGAAGGATGGAAGTGTCAGAAGGAAGGAAGCAAGGAAGGAAGGAAGGAAGGAAGTGTCGGAAGGAAGTGTCGGAAGGAAGGAAGTGTCGGAAGCAAGGAAGGAAGGAAGTAAGGAAGGAAGGAAGGAAGGAAGGAAGGAAGGAAGGAAGTGTCGGAAGGAAGGAAGTGTCGGAAGGAAGGAAGGAAGGAAGGAAGGAAGTGTCGGAAGCAAGGAAGGAAGTGTCGGAAGGAAGTGTCGGAAGGAAGTGTCGGAAGGAAGGAAGAAAGTGTCGAAAGGAAGGAAGTGTCGGAAGGAAGTGTTGGAAGGAAGTGTCGGAAGGAAGTGTCGGAAGGAAGTGTCGGAAGGAAGGAAGGAAGTGTCGGAAGGAATTGTCGGACGGAAGTGTCGGAAGGAAGTGTCGGAAGGAAGTGTCGGACGGAAGTGTCGGAAGAAAGGAAGGAAGGGAGGAAGTGTCGGAAGGAAGAAAGGAAGTGTCGGAAGGAAGGAAGGAAGGAAGGAAGGAAGTGTCGGAAGGAAGTGTCGGAAGGAAGGAAGGAAGTGTCGGAAGGAAGGAAGGAAGGAAGGAAGTGTCGAAAGGAAGGAAGGAAGTGTCGGAAGGAAGTGTTGGAAGGAAATGTCGGAAGGAATTGTCGGAAGGAAGGAAGGAAGTGTCGGACGGAAGTGTCGGAAGGAAGCGTCGGAAAGAACTGTCGGAAGGAAGTGTCGGAAGGAAGGAAGTGTCGAAAGGAAGGAAGTGTCGGAAGGAAGTGTCGGAAGGAAGTGTCGGAAGGAAGTGTCGGAAGGAAGTGTCGGAAGGAAGGAAGGAAGGAAGGAAGGAAGGAAGGAAGGAAGGAATTGTCGGAAGGATATGTCGTAAGAAAGGAAGGAAGGAAGTGTCGGACGGAAGTGTCGGAAGGAAGGAAGGAAGGAAGGAAGGAAGGAAGGAAGGAAGGAAGGAAGGAAGGAAGGAAGTGTAGGAAGGAAGGAAGGAAGGAAGGAAGGAAGGAAGTGTCGGAAGGAAGTGTCGGAAGAAAGTGTCGGAAGGAAGGAAGTGTCGGAAGGAAGTGTTGGAAGGAAGTGTTGCAAGGAAGTGTCGGAAGGAAGTGTCGGAAGGAAGGAAGTGTCGGAAGGAAGTTTCGGAAGGAAGTGTCGGAAGGAAGTGTCGGAAGGAAGGAAGGAAGGAAGGAAGGAAGGAAGGAAGGAAGTAATTGTTGGAAGGAAGTGTAGGAAGGAAGTGTCGGAAGGAAGTGTCGGAAGCAAGGAAGGAAGGAAGTGTCGGAAGGAAGTGTCGGAAGGAAGGTAGGAAGTGTCGTAAGGAAGTGTCGGATGGAAGGATGTGTCGGAAGGAAGTGTCGGAAGGAAGAGTCGGAAGGAAGTGTCGGAAGGAAGTTTCGGAAGCAAGGAAGGAAGGAAGGAAGGAAGGAAGTGTCGGAAGGAAGGAATTAAGTTTAGGAAGGAAGGAAGGAAGGAAGGAAGGAAGGAAGGAAGGAAGGAAGTATCGGAAGGAAGGAAGGAAGGAAGGAAGGAAGGAAGGAAGGAAGGAAGGAAGGAAGGAAGGAAGTGTTGGAAGGTAGTGTCGGAATGAAGTGTCGGAAGGAAATGTCGGAAGCAAGGAAGGAAGTGTCGGAAGCAAGTGTCGGAAGGAAGGTAGGAAGTGTCGTAAAGAAAGTGTCGGAAGGAAGGAAGTGTTGGAAGGAAGCGTCGGAAGGAAGTGTCGGAAGGAAGGAAGGAAGGAAGGAAGGAAGAAGGAAGGAAGGAAGTGTCGGAAGGAAGTGTTGGAAGGAAGTGTCGGAAGGAAGGAAGTGTCGGAAGGAAGTGTCGGAAGGAAGTGTCGGAAGGAAGTGTCGGAGGGAAGGAAGGATGGAAGGAAGGAATTGTCGGAAGGATATGTCGGAAGCAAGGAAGGAAGGAAGGAAGGAAGGAAGTGTCGGAAGGAAGTGTCGGAGGGAAGTGTCGGAAGGATGCAATGAAGGAAGGAAGGAAGGAAGGAAGGAAGGAAGGAAGGAAGGAAGGAAGGAAGGAAGGAAGTGTAGGAAGGAAGGAAGGAAGGAAGGAAGTGTCGGAAGGAAGTGTCGGAAGAAAGTGTCGGAAGGAAGGAAGTGTCGGAAGGAAGTGTTGGAAGGAAGTGTCGGAAGGAAGTGTCGGAAGGAAGGAAGGAAGTGTCGGAAGGAAGTTTCGGAAGGAAGTGTCAGAAGGAAGTGTCGGAAGGAAGGAAGGAAGGAAGGAAGGAAGGAAGGAAGGAAGTAATTGTTGGAAGGAAGTGTAGGAAGGAAGGAAGTGTCGGAAGGAAGTGTCGGAAGCAAGGAAGGAAGGAAGTGTCGGAAGGAAGTGTCTGAAGGAAGGTAGGAAGTGTCGTAAGGAAGTGTCGGATGGAAGGATGTGTCGGAAGGAAGTGTCGGAAGGAAGAGTCGGAAGGAAGTGTCGGAAGGAAGTTTCGGAAGAAAGGAAGGAAGGAAGGAAGGAAGGAAGGAAGGAAGGAAGGAAGGAAGGAAGGAAGGAAGGAAGGAAGGAAGGAAGGAAGGAAGGAAGGAAGGAAGGAAGTGTCGGAAGGAAGCGTCGGAAGGAAGTGTCGGAAGGAAGGAAGGAAGGAAGGAAGGAAGGAAGGAAGGAAGGAAGGAAGGAAGTAATTGTTGGAAGGAAGTGTCGGAAGGAAGGAAGTGTCGGAAGGAAGTGTCGGAAGGGAGGAAGGAAGGAAGTGTCGGACGGAAGTGTTGGAAGGAAGTGTCGGAAGGAAGTGTCGGAAGGAAGGAAGTGTCGGAAGGAAGGAAGTGTCGGAAGGAAGGAAGGAAGGAAGGAAGGAAGGAAGGAAGGAAGGAAGTGTCGGAAGGAAGCGTCGGAAGGAAGTGTCGGAAGGAAGGAAGGAAGGAAGGAAGGAAGGAAGGAAGGAAGGAAGGAAGTAATTGTTGGAAGGAAGTGTCGGAAGGAAGGAAGTGTCGGAAGGAAGTGTCGGAAGGGAGGAAGGAAGGAAGTGTCGGAAGGAAGTGTCGGAAGGAAGTGTCGGAAGGAAGGAATTAGGTGTCTGAAGGAAGTGTCGGAAGGAAGGAAGGAAGGAAGGAAGGAAGGAAGGAAGGAAGGAAGGAAGGAAGGAAGGAAGGAAGGAAGGAAGGAAGAAGGAAGTGTCGGAAGGAAGTGTTGGAAGGAAGTGTCGGAAGGAAGGAAGTGTCGGAAGGAAGTGTCGGAAGGAAGTGTCGGAAGGAAGTGTCGGAAGGAAGTGTCGGAGGGAAGGAAGGATGGAAGGAAGGAAGGAAGGAAGGAAGGAAGGAAGGAAGGAAGGAAGTGTCGGAAGGAAGGAAGTGTCGGAAGGAAGTGTCGGAATGAAGTGTCGGAAGGAAGTGTCGGAAGGAAGTGTCGGAAGGAAGGACGGAAGTGTCGGCAGGAAGGAAGGAAGGAAGGAAGGAAGGAAGGAAGGAAGTGTCGGAAGGAAGTGTCGGAAGGAAGTGTCGGAAGGAAGGAAGGAAGGAAGGAAGGAAGGAAGGAAGTAATTGTTGGAAGGAAGTGTCGGAAGTAATTGTTGGAAGGAAGTGTCGGAAGCAAGGAAGGAAGGAAGTGTCGGAAGGAAGTGTCGGAAGGAAGGAAGTGTCGGAAGGAAGGAAGGAAGGAAGGAAGGAAGGAAGGAAGGAAGGAAGGAAGGAAGGAAGTGTCAAAAGGAAGGAAGGAAGGAAGGAAGGAAGGTAGGAAGGAAGGAAGGAAGGAAGTGTCGGAAGCAAGGAAGGAAGTGTCGGAAGGAAGTGTCGGAAGGAAGTGTCGCAAAGAAGTGTCGGAAGGAAGTGTCGGAAGGAAGGAAGGAAGTGTCAAAAGGAAGGAAGTGTCGGAAGGAAGTGTTGAAAGGAAGTGTCGGAAGGAAGTGTCGGAAGGAAGTGTCGGAAGGAAGGAAGGAAGTGTCGGAAGGAAGTGTTGGATGGAAGTGTCGGAAGGAAGTGTCGGAAGGAAGGAAGGAAGGAAGGAAGGAAGGAAGGAAGGAAGGGAGGAAGTGTCGGAAGGAAGGAAGGAAGTGTCGGAAGGAAGTGCGGAAGGAAGGAAGGAAGTGTCGGAAGGAAGTGTCGGAAGGAAGGAAGGAAGTGTCGGAAGGAATTGTCGGAAGGAAGTGTCGGAAGGAAGGAAGGAAGGAAGGAAGGAAGGAAGGAAGGAAGGAAGTGTCGAAAGAAGGAAGGAAGTGTCGGAAGGAAGTGTTGGAAGCAAGTGTCCGAAGGAAGTGTCGGAAGGAAGGAAGGAAGGAAGGAAGGAAGGAAGGAAGGAAGGAAGGAAGGAAGGAAGGAAGTGTCGGACGGAAATGTCGGAAGGAAGTGTCGGAAAGAACTGTCGGAAGGAAGTGTCGGAAGGAAGGATGTGTCGAAAGGAAGGCAGTGTCGGAAGGAAGTGTCGGAAGGAATTGTCGGAAGGAATTGTCGGAAGGAAGGATGTGTCGAAAGGAAGGAAGTGTCGGAAGGAAGTGTCGGAAGGAATTGTCGGAAGGAAGTGTCGGAAGGAAGGAAGGAAGGAAGGAAGGAAGGAAGGAAGTGTCGGAAGGAAGGAAGGAAGGAAGGAAGGAGGGAAGGAAGGAAGGAAGGAAGGAAGGAAGGAAGGAAGGAAGGAAGGAAGGAAGGAAGGAAGGAAGGAAGGAAGGAAGGAAGGAAGGAAGGAAGGAAGTGTAGGAATGAAGGAAGGAAGGAAAGGAAGGAAGGAAGGAAGGAAGGAAGGAAGGAAGGAAGGAAGGAAGGAAGGAAGGAAGGAAGGAAGGAAGGAAGGAAGGAAGGAAGGAAGGAAGGAAGGAAGGAAGGAAGGAAGGAAGGAATTGTCGGAAGGATATGTCGTAAGAAAGGAAGGAAGGAAGTGTCGGACGGAAGTGTCGGAAGGAAGTGTCGGAGGGAAGTGTCGGAAGGAAGGAAGGAAGGAAGGAAGGAAGGAAGGAAGGAAGGAAGGAAGGAAGTGTAGGAAGGAAGGAAGGAAGGAAGGAAGGAAGGAAGTGTCGGAAGGAAGTGTCGGAAGAAAGTGTCGGAAGGAAGGAAGTGTCGGAAGGAAGTGTTGGAAGGAAGTGTTGCAAGGAAGTGTCGGAAGGAAGTGTCGGAAGGAAGGAAGTGTCGGAAGGAAGTTTCGGAAGGAAGTGTCGGAAGGAAGGAAGGAAGGAAGGAAGGAAGGAAGGAAGTAATTGTTGGAAGGAAGTGTAGGAAGGAAGTGTCGGAAGGAAGTGTCGGAAGCAAGGAAGGAAGAAGTGTCGGAAGGAAGTGTCGGAAGGAAGGTAGGAAGTGTCGTAAGGAAGTGTCGGATGGAAGGATGTGTCGGAAGGAAGTGTCGGAAGGAAGAGTCGGAAGGAAGTGTCGGAAGGAAGTTTCGGAAGCAAGGAAGGAAGGAAGGAAGGAAGGAAGTGTCGGAAGGAAGGAATTAAGTTTAGGAAGGAAGGAAGGAAGGAAGGAAGGAAGGAAGGAAGGAAGGAAGTATCGGAAGGAAGGAAGGAAGGAAGGAAGGAAGGAAGGAAGGAAGGAAGGAAGGAAGTGTTGGAAGGAAGTGTCGGAATGAAGTGTCGGAAGGAAATGTCGGGGGGGAAAGCAAGGAAGGAAGTGTCGGAAGCAAGTGTCGGAAGGAAGGTAGGAAGTGTCGTAAAGAAAGTGTCGGAAGGAAGGAAGTGTTGGAAGGAAGCGTCGGAAGGAAGTGTCGGAAGGAAGGAAGGAAGGAAGGAAGGAAGGAAGGAAGGAAGGAAGTGTCGGAAGGAAGTGTTGGAAGGAAGTGTCGGAAGGAAGGAAGTGTCGGAAGGAAGTGTCGGAAGGAAGTGTCGGAGGGAAGGAAGGATGGAAGGAAGGAAGTGTCGGAAGGATATGTCGGAAGCAAGGAAGGAAGGAAGGAAGGAAGGAAGTGTCGGAAGAAAGTGTCGGAGGGAAGTGTCGGAAGGATGCAATGAAGGAAGGAATGAAGGAAGGAAGGAAGGAAGGAAGGAAGGAAGTGTAGGAAGGAAGGAAGGAAGGAAGGAAGTGTCGGAAGGAAGTGTCGGAAGAAAGTGTCGGAAGGAAGGAAGTGTCGGAAGGAAGTGTTGGAAGGAAGTGTCGGAAGGAAGTGTCGGAAGGAAGGAAGGAAGTGTCGGAAGGAAGTTTCGGAAGGAAGTGTCAGAAGGAAGTGTCGGAAGGAAGGAAGGAAGGAAGGAAGGAAGGAAGGAAGGAAGGAAGTAATTGTTGGAAGGAAGTGTAGGAAGGAAGGAAGTGTCGGAAGGAAGTGTCGGAAGCAAGGAAGGAAGGAAGTGTCGGAAGGAAGTGTCTGAAGGAAGGTAGGAAGTGTCGTAAGGAAGTGTCGGATGGAAGGATGTGTCGGAAGGAAGTGTCGGAAGGAAGAGTCGGAAGGAAGTGTCGGAAGGAAGTTTCGGAAGAAAGGAAGGAAGGAAGGAAGGAAGGAAGGAAGGAAGGAAGGAAGGAAGGAAGGAAGGAAGGAAGGAAGGAAGTGTCGGAAGGAAGCGTCGGAAGGAAGTGTCGGAAGGAAGGAAGAAAGGAAGGAAGGAAGGAAGGAAGGAAGGAAGGAAGTAATTGTTGGAAGGAAGTGTCGGAAGGAAGGAAGTGTCGGAAGGAAGTGTCGGAAGGGAGGAAGGAAGGAAGTGTCGGACGGAAGTGTTGGAAGGAAGTGTCGGAAGGAAGTGTCGGAAGGAAGGAAGTGTCGGAAGGAAGGAAGTGTCGGAAGGAAGGAAGGAAGGAAGGAAGGAAGGAAGGAAGTGTCAAAAGGAAGCGTCGGAAGGAAGTGTCGGAAGGAAGGAAGGAAGGAAGGAAGGAAGGAAGGAAGGAAGTAATTGTTGGAAGGAAGTGTCGGAAGGAAGGAAGTGTCGGAAGGAAGTGTCGGAAGGGAGGAAGGAAGGAAGTGTCGGAAGGAAGTGTCGGAAGGAAGTGTCGGAAGGAAGGAATTAGGTGTCTGAAGGAAGTGTCGGAAGGAAGTGTCGGAAGGAAGGAAGGAAGGAAGGAAGGAAGGAAGGAAGGAAGGAAGGAAGGAAGGAAGGAAGGAAGGAAGGAAGGAAGGAAGTGTCGGAAGGAAGTGTTGGAAGGAAGTGTCGGAAGGAAGGAAGTGTCGGAAGGAAGTGTCGGAGGGAAGGAAGGATGGAAGGAAGGAAGGAAGGAAGGAAGGGAAGGAAGGAAGGAAGGAAGGAAGGAAGGAAGGAAGGAAGGAAGGAAGGAAGTGTCGGAAGGAAGGAAGTGTCGGAAGGAAGTGTCGGAATGAAGTGTCGGAAGGAAGTGTCGGAAGGAAGTGTCGGAAGGAAGGACGGAAGTGTCGGCAGGAAGGAAGGAAGGAAGGAAGGAAGGAAGGAAGGAAGGAAGGAAGGAAGGAAGGAAGGAAGTGTCGGAAGGAAGTGTCGGAAGGAAGTGTCGGAAGGAAGTGTCGGAAGGAAGGAAGGAAGGAAGGAAGGAAGGAAGGAAGGAAGGAAGGAAGGAAGGAAGGAAGGAATTGTTGGAAGGAAGTGTCGGAAGTAATTGTTGGAAGGAAGTGTCGGAAGCAAGGAAGGAAGGAAGTGTCGGAAGGAAGTGTCGGAAGGAAGGAAGTGTCGGAAGGAAGGAAGGAAGGAAGGAAGGAAGGAAGGAAGGAAGGAAGGAAGGAAGGAAGGAAGGAAGGAAGTGTCAAAAGGAGGAAGGAAGGAAGGAAGGAAGGTAGGAAGGGAAGGAAGGAAGGAAGTGTCGGAAGCAAGGAAGGAAGTGTCGGAAGGAAGTGTCGGAAGGAAGTGTCGCAAAGAAGTGTCGGAAGGAAGTGTCGGAAGGAAGGAAGGAAGTGTCAAAAGGAAGGAAGTGTCGGAAGGAAGTGTTGAAAGGAAGTGTCGGAAGGAAGTGTCGGAAGGAAGTGTCGGAAGGAAGGAAGGAAGTGTCGGAAGGAAGTGTTGGATGGAAGTGTCGGAAGGAAGTGTCGGAAGGAAGGAAGGAAGGAAGGAAGGAAGGAAGGAAGGGAGGAAGTGTCGGAAGGAAGGAAGGAAGTGTCGGAAGGAAGTGCGGAAGGAAGGAAGGAAGTGTCGGAAGGAAGTGTCGGAAGGAAGGAAGGAAGTGTCGGAAGGAATTGTCGGAAGGAAGTGTCGGAAGGAAGGAAGGAAGGAAGGAAGGAAGGAAGGAAGAAGGAAGGAAGTGTCGAAAGAAGGAAGGAAGTGTCGGAAGGAAGTGTTGGAAGCAAGTGTCCGAAGGAAGTGTCGGAAGGAAGGAAGGAAGGAAGGAAGGAAGGAAGGAAGGAAGGGAAGGAAGGAAGGAAGGAAGGAAGGAAGGAAGGAAGGAAGGAAGGAAGTGTCGGACGGAAATGTCGGAAGGAAGTGTCGGAAAGAACTGTCGGAAGGAAGTGTCGGAAGGAAGGATGTGTCGAAAGGAAGGAAGTGTCGGAAGGAAGTGTCGGAAGGAATTGTCGGAAGGAATTGTCGGAAGGAAGGATGTGTCGAAAGGAAGGAAGTGTCGGAAGGAAGTGTCGGAAGGAATTGTCGGAAGGAAGTGTCGGAAGGAGAGAAGGAAGGAAGGAAGAGGAAGGAAGGAAGGAAGGAAGGAAGGAAGGAAGTGTCGGAAGGAAGGAAGGAAGGAAGGAAGGAAGGAGGAGAAGGAAGGAAGGAAGGAAGGAAGGAAGGAAGGAAGGAAGGAAGGAAGGAAGGAAGGAAGGAAGGAAGGAAGGAAGGAAGGAAGGAAGGAAGGAAGGAAGGAAGGAAGGAAGGAAGGAAGGAGGAAGGAAGGAAGGAAGGAAGTGAAGGAAGGAAGGAAGGAAGGAAGGAAGGAAGGAAGGAAGGAAGGAAGGAAGGAAAGAGGAAGGAAGGAAGAAGGAAGGAGGAAGGAAGGAAGGAAGGAAGGAGAAGGAAGGAAGGAAGGAAGGAAGGAAGGCAAGGAAGGAAGGAAGGAAGGAAGGAAGGAAGGAAGGAAGGAAGAAGGAAGGAAGGAAGAAGAAGAAAAACGAAGGAAGGAAGAAGGAAAAAAGGAAGGAAGGAAGGAAGGAAGGAAGGAAGGAAGGAAGGAAGGGAAGGAAGAAGGAAGGAAGGAAGGAAGGAAGGAAGGAAGGAGGAAGGAAGGAAGGAAGGAAGGAAGGAAGAAGGAAGGAAGGAAGGAAGGAAGCGTCGGAAGGAAGTGTCAGAAGGAAGGAAGGAAGGAAGGAAGGAAGGAAGGAAGGAAGGAAGGAAGGAAGGAAGGAAGGAGGAAGGAAGGAAGGAAGTAATTGTTGGAAGGAAGTGTCGGAAGGAAGGAAGTGTCGGAAGGAAGTGTCGGAAGGAAGGATGGAAGTGTCAGAAGGAAGGAAAGCAAGGAAGGAAGGAAGGAAGGAAGTGTCGGAAGGAAGTGTCGGAAGGAAGGAAGTGTCGGAAGCAAGGAAGGAAGGAGAGGAAGGACAGGAAGGAAGGAAGAGAAGGAAGAGAAGGAAGGAAGTGTCGGGAAGGAAGGAAGGAAGTGTCGGAAGAAGGAAGGAAGGAGGAAGGAAGGAAGTGTCGGAAGCAGAGGAAGGAAGTGTCGGAAGGAAGTGTCGGAAGGAAAGTGTCGGAAGAAGGAAGGAAGGAAAGTGTCGAAAGGAAGGAAGTGTCGGGAGGAGGAAGTGTCGGAAGGAAGGGAAGAAGTGTCGAAGGAAGGAAGGAAGTGTCGGAAGGAAGTGTGAAGGAATGTCGGAAGAATGTCGGAAGGAAGGAAGGAAGGGAGGAAGTGTCGGAAGGAAGAAAGGAAGTGTCGGAAGGAAGGAAGGAAGGAAGGAAGGAAGGAAGGAAGGAAGTGTCGGAAGGAAGTGTCGGAAGGAAGGAAGGAAGTGTCGGAAGGAAGGAAGGAAGGAAGGAAGTGTCGAAAGGAAGGAAGGAAGTGTCGGAAGGAAGTGTTGGAAGGAAATGTCGGAAGGAATTGTCGGAAGGAAGGAAGGAAGTGTCGGACGGAAGTGTCGGAAGGAAGCGTCGGAAAGAACTGTCGGAAGGAAGTGTCGGGGGGAAAGGAAGGAAGTGTCGAAAGGAAGGAAGTGTCGGAAGGAAGTGTCGGAAGGAAGTGTCGGAAGGAAGTGTCGGAAGGAAGTGTCGGAAGGAAGGAAGGAAGGAAGGAAGGAAGGAAGGAAGGAATTGTCGGAAGGATATGTCGTAAGCAAGGAAGGAAGGAAGTGTCGGACGGAAGTGTCGGAAGGAAGTGTCGGAGGGAAGTGTCGGAAGGAAGGAAGGAAGGAAGGAAGGAAGGAAGGAAGGAAGGAAGGAAGGAAGGAAGGAAGGAAGTGTAGGAAGGAAGGAAGGAAGGAAGGAAGGAAGGAAGTGTCGAAAGGAAGTGTCAAAAGAAAGTGTCGGAAGGAAGGAAGTGTCGGAAGGAAGTGTTGGAAGGAAGTGTTGCAAGGAAGTGTCGGAAGGAAGTGTCGGAAGGAAGGAAGTGTCGGAAGGAAGTTTCGGAAGGAAGTGTCGGAAGGAAGTGTCGCAAAGAAGTGTCGGAAGGAGGTGTCGGAAGGAAGGAAGGAAGTGTCAAAAGGAAGGAAGTGTCGGAAGGAAGTGTTGAAAGGAAGTGTCGGAAGGAAGTGTCGGAAGGAAGTGTCGGAAGGAAGGAAGGAAG
>NC_080635.1:110896180-110913680 GCF_027579445.1 Ammospiza nelsoni
GGGAAGTGTCGGAAGGAAGGAAGGAAGGAAGGAAGGAAGGAAGGAAGGAAGGAAGGAAGTATCGGAAGGAAGGAAGGAAGGAAGGAAGGAAGGAAGGAAGGAAGGAAGGAAGGAAGGAAGTGTTGGAAGGAAGTGTCGGAATGAAGTGTCGGAAGGAAATGTCGGAAGCAAGGAAGGAAGTGTCGGAAGCAAGTGTCGGAAGGAAGGTAGGAAGTGTCGTAAAGAAAGTGTCGGAAGGAAGGAAGTGTTGGAAGGAAGCGTCGGAAGGAAGGAAGGAAGGAAGGAAGGAAGGAAGGAAGGAAGGAAGTGTCGGAAGGAAGTGTTGGAAGGAAGTGTCGGAAGGAAGGAAGTGTCGGAAGGAAGTGTCGGAAGGAAGTGTCGGAAGGAAGTGTCGGAGGGAAGGAAGGATGGAAGGAAGGAATTGTCGGAAGGATATGTCGGAAGCAAGGAAGGAAGGAAGGAAGGAAGGAAGTGTCGGAAGGAAGTGTCGGGAGGGAAGTGTCGGAAGGATGCAAGGAAGGAAGGAAGGAAGGAAGGAAGGAAGGAAGTGTAGGAAGGAAGGAAGGAAGGAAGGAAGGAAGTGTCGGAAGGAAGTGTCGGAAGAAAGTGTCGGAAGGAAGGAAGTGTCGGAAGGAAGTGTTGGAAAAAAGTGTCGGAAGGAAGTGTCGGAAGGAAGGAAGGAAGTGTCGGAAGGAAGTTTCGGAAGGAAGTGTCAGAAGGAAGTGTCGGAAGGAAGGAAGGAAGGAAGGAAGGAAGGAAGGAAGGAAGGAAGGAAGGAAGGAAGTAATTGTTGGAAGGAAGTAATTGTTGGAAGGAAGTGTAGGAAGGAAGGAAGTGTCGGAAGGAAGTGTCGGAAGCAAGGAAGGAAGGAAGTGTCGGAAGGAAGTGTCTGAAGGAAGGTGGGAAGTGTCGTAAGGAAGTGTCGGATGGAAGGATGTGTCGGAAGGGAGTGTCGGAAGGAAGAGTCGGAAGGAAGTGTCGGTAGGAAGTTTCGGAAGGAAGGAAGGAAGGAAGGAAGGAAGGAAGGAAGGAAGGAAGGAAGGAAGGAAGGAAGGAAGGAAGGAAGGAAGGAAGGAAGGAAGTGTCGGAAGGAAGCGTCGGAAGGAAGTGTCGGAAGGAAGGAAGGAAGGAAGGAAGGAAGGAAGGAAGGAAGGAAGGAAGGAAGTAATTGTTGGAAGGAAGTGTCGGAAGGAAGGAAGTGTCGGAAGGAAGTGTCGGAAGGGAGGAAGGAAGGAAGTGTCGGACGGAAGTGTTGGAAGGAAGTGTCGGAAGGAAGTGTCGGAAGGAAGGAAGTGTCGGAAGGAAGGAAGGAAGGAAGGAAGGAAGGAAGGAAGGAAGGAAGGAAGGAAGGAAGGAAGGAAGTGTCGGAAGGAAGCGTCGGAAGGAAGTGTCGGAAGGAAGGAAGGAAGGAAGGAAGGAAGGAAGGAAGGAAGGAAGGAAGTAATTGTTGGAAGGAAGTGTCGGAGGGAAGGAAGTGTCGGAAGGAAGTGTCGGAAGGGAGGAAGGAAGGAAGTGTCGGAAGGAAGTGTCGGAAGGAAGTGTCGGAAGGAAGGAATTAGGTGTCTGAAGGAAGTGTCGGAAGGAAGTGTCGGAAGGAAGGAAGGAAGGAAGGAAGGAAGGAAGGAAGGAAGGAAGGAAGGAAGGAAGTGTTGGAAGGAAGTGTCGGAAGGAAGGAAGTGTCGGAAGGAAGTGTCGGAAGGAAGTGTCGGAAGGAAGTGTCGGAAGGAAGTGTCGGAGGGAAGGAAGGATGGAAGGAAGGAAGGAAGGAAGGAAGGAAGGAAGGAAGGAAGGAAGGAAGGAAGGAAGGAAGGAAGGAAGGAAGGAAGGAAGGAAGGAAGGAAGGAAGGAAGGAAGGAAGGAAGGAAGGAAGTGTCGGAAGGAAGGAAGGAAGGAAGGAAGGTAGGAAGTGTCGTAAGGAAGTGTCGGATGGAAGGAAGTGTCGGAAGGAAGTGTCGGAAGGAAGTGTCGGAAGCAAGGAAGGAAGGAAGTGTTGGAAGGAAGTGTCGGAAGGAAGGATGGAAGGAAGTGTCGGAAGGAAGTGTCGGAAGGAAGTGTCGGAAAGAAGTGTCGGAAGGAAGTGTCGGAAGGAAGGAAGTGTCGGAAGGAAGGAAGTGTCGGAAGGAAGGAAGTGTCGGAAGGAAGGAAGTGTCGGAAGGAAGGAAGGAAGGAAGGAAGGAAGGAAGGAAGGAAGGAAGGAAGGAAGGAAGGAAGGAAGAAGGAAGGAAGGAAGGAAGGAAGGAAGGAAGGAAGGAAGGAAGGAAGGAAGGAAGGAAGGAAGGAAGGAAGGAAGGAAGGAAGGAAGGAAGGAAGGAAGGAAGGAAGGAAGGAAGGAAGGAAGTGTCGGAAGGAAGGAAGGAAGGAAGGAAGGAAGGAAGGAAGGAAGGAAGGAAGGAAGGAAGGAAGGAAGGAAGGAAGGAAGGAAGGAAGTGTCGGAAGGAAGGAAGTGTCGGAAGGAAGTGTCGGAATGAAGTGTCGGAAGGAAGTGTCGGAAGGAAGTGTCGGAAGGAAGGACGGAAGTGTCGGCAGGAAGGAAGGAAGGAAGGAAGGAAGGAAGGAAGGAAGGAAGGAAGGAAGGAAGGAAGGAAGGAAGGAAGGAAGGAAGGAAGGAAGGAAGTGTCGGCATGAAGGAAGGAAGGAAGTGTCGGCATGAAGGAAGGAAGGAAGGAAGGAAGGAAGGAAGGAAGGAAGGAAGGAAGGAAGGAAGGAAGGAAGGAAGGAAGGAAGGAAGGAAGGAAGGAAGGAAGGAATATTTCTCATGGTCCTCAAAAACACAAATAATATTTTTCTGCTTTCAGTCTATGGAACTAACACTTGATATTAATGGCATTTTCCAGTCAGACACTGTTTCATTCTTATTTTCCCTTTTGTTCTTCTTATATTTTAGGCACACTACAAATCAAAATACTTTTTTAAGGCATTTTCCACAGCTCTTTGAATTCCAGGGAAAGAGTTCCATTTACTTAATGTGATGTTTGGAGCAGGTCTCTCATTCAAGGGAGTGCTAGTCTTTTACTGCCTGACCCCTGCACCTTCACCAGTGTGCTCAGGCCCACAGGGGTCAAAGAGACAACTGGCTTAGACAGGGATTACTGGCAGGAGTCTGGGATGCAGAATGGAGCTCACACTGAGCTCCACCAGCACATTCATTATCAGGTTGTGCTATTGTCAGGTTGTGAATGATGTCTCCTCTACCACAGACCTCATTCCAAAATCAGATCCTGCAGGAAAGATCTTATTTCTGGAATGTAATTAAAAAAAAATTTAGGAAATCCTTCTTCAAAATTAATTTTAATGCCCAATTTTAAAGTAATAGAAATTCCAAAATCTCTTGCTTTTATGCATAAGCTATTATGATCAATTGGGAAATTAAAATATGTTTTTAAAGCATAAATACCTATTCCCTTGATGGATTCTTATGTCTCTGAAGTAGCTGGCTTCAGTTTTGGGGATACATCTTATGCATTTTAATAGCAAATGCCTGAATACTGAACCAATAAAAAATATATAGTGGTTTCTCCTACCTACCCAGGATTCTTGGGTCAATACAAGTCCCATTTTCAAATATGTTAGCAAATATATGTGTTCAGTGAAAATGATATATTACTTAAGCCAAATACAGATTTATTTGAGCTATTCAGAGCAATTTCAGGCTCTTGAGAAAAGAATCTCTTTAAAATATTAATGGTATTACACCTAATTTTAAAGTGTTAAGGCTACAAACTCAGTGTAAGTGGTAAAAATCCATGAAAATATGCATCTATGAAGACACACAGGTGGGGAAAAAATGGGAGAAGCCATCAATACAAGAGTCATAAGGTGAGGGCAAAGATGTCAGCCTTACCTGTGAATTTACTCTTTTAAGTTTGTGACACAACTTCAATGTTATTTAAACACATAGTAGGGCACAGTGTTTAATTAGGTAAAGAAACTGGCTCACAATTACTGCCACTGCATAAGTGCATGAGCAGAGTGGAGCACACTCAAAAATCCAAAGAACCTGACACTGTATTATTTATTGGAATGTCTGCATTAATTATGGATGATTCTAATATAAGGTACATCTTTAATACATCACAGTCTACAGATGTTTTCATTCTCCACTACCAGAGAGAAGTTTAATTATAAGATTTTGCCTCATGCATTGAAAGGCATCCAGAAAATAACATGGATAGTGTTTTCTTAGCCAGTTCTGATCAGCAGACTTTCTAAAATCCTGGTTTAGCTGGCTACATGTGAAGAGTTTGGTTTAGACTTGCCTTGTGGGCAAAAATTGGCAAAAGGGAAAAAAAAATAGAGCTTTCAATGGGATTCATCAGGTAACTGCAGGATTTTCAGTTCCATCACCAGTGCTTTCTCCTCAGCAGCAAAATCTAGGGTTGTGATGAGAATTCCACTGAATTTTAATGTTTTAATGCAGAATCCCCACTACATAGGGAACTTTCCTCTTGCCTTGGTCAAGTATGGGCATTATGCTACATCAAAGAGCAGGAATATCCCATAGAGCTTCCTGTTTTGCTTTCTGTGGAAGTCAGCTTCAGATCTTCTCTTCAGTAGCTAGGTTTTTAAAAAGGCAATGAAAAAGTCTCACAAATTTTGCTGAAAACAGGCTGTTTTTAAACAAAACATGGACTTCAGTTTGAAGAACTAAGTGAAAATGATGGAGAATGGTTTTCCAAAATCTACATTTTTCCACTATTTCACTCTTGTCCTGAGGAATACCCCTGTTGAAACCCACAAGGTTTTACATGAATTATTAGGTTCAGAGGGCAAGGTTCAAATGTTTATATCACAATATTATAGAATGGTTTGGGTTGGAAGGGACCTTAAAGATCACCTTGCTCCAACTCCCTGCAATTCACAGGGACACCATCCACTGTCCCAGGTTACTCCAAGCCCCATCCAACCTGGACTTGGACACTTCCAGGGATGAGGGATCCACATCTTCTCTGGGCAACCTATTCCAGTTCTTCAAGAAGTGGAGCAAGAATTTGAGTGAGGACTCCTGATAATTTTCAAGTCACATTTTGGGGCTTTTCACCATTATGTGATTTCCTAGAATCAGGTTTCATTTTGCTCTACAGTTAAATTTCTATCCTCATCCCATTCCATTAACAGAGATGGTTGTGTCTGTGTTTCCTTTTAACAATTTCCCAGAGTGGTATTAATAGTGGAAATTACTTACAACAACAATAATTCTGGAGAAATCCTCAGTGAAGCAGAAAGGATGGTCAGAGCAAAGAAACTCATGATCACAACTTGAAAAAAAAAAAAACATTATAATAAAGAAAGATTCTTTAAGGGACAATTTCTGGCTTCTTCCTTGTTATAAACTTGAGGGCACAAAATGTCAGTAGGATATCTGTGAACTCTTCCTTTGCCAATATTTAAAATCCTCAATTGCTTATAAGCAAAGGGGAATTGGCTGTTGAGCTACTATTGTGCATGAAGGCAAGGATCTCACAGAGAAGAGGAATTAGAGCCTAGTTATGTTTGTAATTATAACCAAACCTCTCTTTTCAGAACAGCAAACCACACAGGATATGAGGAATTAGATGCCAGGGGGAAAAAAGAGATTGTTTGAGGATTCTCCAAAATTATTGTGATTCTGTTTCTCACAGCTGCAAATACCTTCAGAAAGCCACAGAATCAGAAAGGGATTTGAGGGTAAAAGGTGACCTACAGGAGTGAGATGGATCAGGTAAAAAGAAAAGAGGTCTGAGAGGATTGCCTGAGGAAGGAGAGCAAGTCTAAGAGATGGGAGAGCAGCCAGATTGTGGAATGAGAGAACTGCACAAGAGAGCAAGATAAATAAAGTAATAGGACATTCTTCAAGTACAGAAGAAGTCATTGGGAAATAAAAACTGCTTCTAAGGGATGGCAAGAGCACTTGACAGAAGAAGTAGTGTTTGCTTTCAAGGGAAAGCTGGAAGGAGGAAGGGAGGCTTTTCTTTGTCTCGGTATTTGCAGAACTGGAGCGAGGACAGCTGCCACAGACAGTCGGCATGTTACCCCCCTAAGGGATGCAGGAGAAATGCTGAAAGAAATTACGAACGTGGCAGTAAAAGGCACTGGCAAAACCAGTGTTGTGTGAAGATTGAAAGGGGGGAAATCCCAAAAGGGGGAAGAGTGGAGGCAGCCTGTTTTTCCTGGTGCAGGTGCCTTGAGGAGGGAGGAAAGGTGGGTAGACAGCTTGGTAACAAAACAGTGGTGACAAAATAAATGCCTTAAAGCAGGAGTGTGTGTAAGACCAGGATACACCAGAGGCTGTTGGAAAGGAGGACCAGGTGGAGAGGCCTCTATGGAGCAGGTACAGCCCTAAGAGCCTTCCAAAAAGGGGCCCTAGGCAGAGTCCCCAGCAGGATCTCCACACCTCAACGAGCCTAAGCCAAGAGGAGCTGTTTTCTTGGGGTCTGGCTGGAGAGCAAAGACAGATGGGATGGGGGACTCAGCAGCTCAGGGAGCTGTGGGAAAACACCCAGAGAGGGAGAAATTCCATGACTACAAGATCAGATGAGTGGAGAGGATAAGCATGAAGAGCAGCTCCGTGAAAGTAAACTTGTGGTTCTGTGGGAGGGGGCTGGAAGCAGAATTTAAAAAGTCACATCATCAGGACTCTTAGCACAAGAAATAGGAACTGAGGGGCTCACAGCTCTTTTTGGATAGCAACAGACAGCAGACAACAGGGAAGAAAGAGACTCAGGAAGATGAGGATGGGAGAAGTGAACCAGTAAAATGAATGGAAAAGGGTCTCTCAATGACAGGCAGTCAATGGACCACCCTTCCCATTGTCACCAAATACCTGGAAAGTCAGGTTGCAATCCAGTGGCCACAAATTCTGCCCTCCTGATCCTTGCATGGAATGGTGTGAATGACGTTCACTGCAAATGAGCAATGGTTTGGTTTACAGCCAGGCAATATTGATCAATTCTGGCACCTTTGAAGCCACCTCACCTCTCCCTTTGCATTTGTTCTGAGTAACACCTGGCTTGAAATACAGCTGCCCTCAAGTCTTCATGAGAGCCTCCACAAGCAGGAAACCTTGCTGCCATCAAAGAAATGACTGAAGACACCAGATATACTCTTTATTTTTTTATTAATATCTTCACAGCTTTCAATTGATTGCAAATGCATTTTCAGTCCCAAAATGTTGCCTTTCAGCTGTTGCGGTGATGCAGAATAGAAATTTGGAGGAGGAGGAAATATGGTGGTGGGTTTGTAAGCTGTGTCCAGAGGGCAGGGGAAAATCTATTGCAGGACGTGTTTTGTTTTGAGGCTTGAAGAAAACCACTTCAAAACTCCCCATTTCCATTGCCCATAGCTACACTCAGTGAACTCCAATATGAAATCATTCTCCTTGGCAGAGGAAAGGCAATATAATGTAATTTGGGTCCTAAAAATTATGGTTCTTAAAGGGAAACAGGAAAAAAAGCACATCTCTCTAACACAGACAGGTTTGCTTGGAAATGCAGGTGGGAAATCTGTGGGGGTGTGTGGAGGGGGGTTACCAGCTCCCTCCTTCCCACCTGCAGCGGTCTGGACTGTCCCAGGGCTTTACCCTCCTGTGAAGTTCAGAGAAGGGAGATGGGGTGGTGAGGTTCAGCACAGAGAGCGCCATGATCAAGTTCAGCCCCTCTGCCAGACAAGAGGGAGGAGTTCAATGCAGAGGAAAAAGAGATAAGACAAAGAATGGCCCTTACAGGGATCAAACCGTCAGCGTTGGTGTTATCAGCGCCATGCTATGATCTACTGAGATAATCTAGGGTCAACAGCAATCAACAGCAATAGGTCCGCAAACAATGGCCGGCACCCAGGCATGAATAAAAGTGACCTCAGGGCTGCTTTACTTTTGGGTCAGCTGAGCATTCCCAAAGCTCCAAGCCCTCAAATTTTAGGAACTGCAGAGGACAAAGGGATGGACAGCAAAAAACCCTTTCTGGCTGATGAACACCCCAGCACTGCTGACTCCAGCTCCCTGTGATGCTCTAACTGCTTTCTGGTCTCATTCAGACACAAGAAACTCCAGTAAAAGTCATCAGAAGTTTAGGTCCAGCAAGACCAAGTTTTGGTGACTTTCAGTAGAGAAGAAGGCTCTTAATTAAGAATAAATTTAACTATTACTGCATGACCAGCAAAACGCAGGAGCTAAAGCAGGATGGGGCAATTAAGGGAAATTGTGATTTCAGGCTCCTAAATGCTGGGAAACGTTTGTAAGACAAGCAGGAGGTGAGAGAGTTCTGTGAGTCTCGGGAGCTGCTCTCCTACAGCAGCCAGACGTCGAGCCCAGACTGTGTCCCCGCAGCAGCACCAGACACTTTGCACACTTCAATGAGTCAAGGGAAGTGAGAAGATCCCAGAGAGAAACTTTTAACTTTCTTGTGTGTTTGGCGCTTTTTCCCCTCGAAATCCCCACCTTTCCCAGCTCAGTCCGATTTTTCCACAGTCCTTAAAAAATTTTTAAATTACAATATAAAAAATATCTGTAGCTCAGAAGCAGAACCAAACTTTAGGCAGGGGATGAACAACGTGCTCAGCCACAATGAAACTCAAGGCAAAGTCTGTCTGCTCTGTTCATAGCGCTCGCTGGTTGGAAAACCAGAAAGCTCCCAATTAACTTTCCTGAAAGATTTTTCTTTGGGAGCAATTAATAAGTGCTTTGCAGTTTGACTCGCGTTATTAATTGGATTGGGGGGAGTTAAAAGCGCAAACGGTCTATATGATTTTTTTTCCTAGGGTCTGTAAACGAAGCTAACAGATGGAACTGACCAGTAACGTGCATCTGGCAAGCCGGGTTTCTTATAAACTTTCCTCCAAACAAAACCATTTTGGAGGCTTTGTTGTTGTTTGAAACAAAGTTGGGCTCCGGGCTGGCGAGGAGCGTGGCGTGGGCTCGGCTGGGCTGCGTGTGCGTGGGAAGGGAGCGCGGAGAGGGCAGGGGTCGGGACGGGGGAAGATCTCAGGCAAAACCCATCTCCTGCAGCGGGGGCATCCCCTGGCAGCTCGGGCAGAGCGCTGGGAAGGCACCGGGACGGCGCTGGGAAGGCACCGGCCCTTGCGCCAGGCGCGTCCTGCGGGGCGATGCCCGCACCGCGGCACGCACGGCACAGAAAGGAAGGGGATCTGTACCCACATCGCTCTCTCACAGCCGGGGTTTCCCGAAAATAAAATAAATGAGTGCGTAAAGGAGCTAGTGTCTCGTGGGTGACTCGCTGGGGAGCGAGGGTGATGGGGAGCGCCCCCGGTCACGGCTCGGGGATGGGGGCAGGACCGGGCTCGGTGCGCTCCGCGCCGCCCCTGCCGCCGTCACACCGTCCTGTCCCCGTCCCCTCTGTGCCGTCTGTGCCCCGCTCATGCGCTGAGCCGGGCTTGCCTGGCCAGGTGGAGGAAAACCTCTTCTCATCCCTTCTCAGAACAAAACCGAACCACATAGACTGGACTGAAGTGCCACAGTGCAAATAACCGAAGTCGACAGAGGTGCGGAGCGCTCTGCCATGAGTGTTTGGGAGGATGTTTGTCTTCCTTCTTCAAGGGAAGGAATGTCTCCCCTGCCTCTCCCTCCATCGGGAAGGTGCGTTCAAGGTGTGTTAACTTTTTTTGTGAGGTCTAAGCCTCCCTGTTCAAGGCTGGTGTGGCTGATTCCAGTGCGCTCTCCACGCTCCAAAGAGGTGTTGGAAAGGGCAAAGTTGGTTAACATCAATAGGGTGGGGTTTGTACTGTGGCTTTTTTCAATTCTCTCAAGTATCAAAATCTTGAAAAGATCAAACAAAATCTGAACTTGGAGAAAATTCTGGATCTTTTTTCAATTATATATTGGGGAGAAATATTTGTGTTCCTTTAGCAGTATTAGAACTGTAGGAGAAGCAAATGAGAAGAAAAAAGCAATTCCTTCCTTCCTTCCTTCCTTCCTTCCTTCCTTCCTTCCTTCCTTCCTTCCTTCCTTCCTTCCTTCCTTCCTTCCTTCCTTCCTTCCTTCCTTCCTTCCTTCCTTCCTTCCTTCCTTCCTTCCTTCCTTCCTTCCTTCCTTCCTTCCTTCCTTCCTTCCCTCCTTTCCCCCTGGGCCGGGCGGGGCGGGGGGCTCGGCTGGAGCCCCTCTCCCCAGCATTGCTCTGGAGAGGTGTGATGTGTTCCCGCTGCCCCCCCCGCCCGCCGGGATACCCGCACTTTCCCATCTCAGACAATGCATTTCCATTCCAGTCGTGTGCCTTTGTCCATTTGTAGGAAGAAAAGAGGGCTGAGTGACAGCTCCTGTTAGCCTGCATGAACAGATACCAATAAACCCTCCCAAAACCTGGACCTTAAAAAAAAAATAAAAAAATAAATAAAGAGGAAAGAGCAAGGCAGGGAGCCACATGCCTCTTTGCCTCCGGCTTATTATTAAGACACCTTCGCAGCTTAAACGCTTAAACGCGACCCAAATTAAATGGCAATTAAAAGCAAGTTACACCCTCTCCTATCTCCGGGCTTATCTCGGGTGGAAACTAACCATCAGCAGAGCCTCCCCGTCGGGAAATGCCATTTGGGCTGGCATCTTGGCGGAGGGTGTGTGAGCCCCCCCTGGCACCCCGAGCGCGCCCGGCAGCGGGCGGCGCCCCCGGCGCTCCCCGGGCGGAGCCCGCATCACTGCGGGGCTGCGGAGCTGCTACCTGGGGCCACAGGAGCAGGGGGCGCCGAGCAGGCACGCAGGACTCACTCCCCGAGCGTGGCGGCTCCTCGGACCGGTGTCACTAAATAAATAAATCACGTACCCCCTTCAGCTTTGCCACCCAGGGCTACGCAGCCTCCGTGCGTTCCCATCTCCAAAATATATCGGCACTTGGAAATGTCGAGACAGCTATCAGTGGTCTTTAGCTCTTACGTCCCCTGTTCCTGTTTTTCTTTCGCCTGTTACAGATGTAATTCCGTAGATCTATATGTATTTTATGTATAATTCCATAATATCATATGTCACTGCAGTGATACTTTGTGGTCTCACCCTAGTTTTATGTTTGAAAATGCTATTTAAAGAAGCCTGTAAGATAACATATTAGGCAGCTTTAAAAGCAGGTTGGAGTGTGGGGTGGACTTAAATTCGATGTAAATGAAAGGGTAAAAAAAAAAAATACAAACCCAAACCAAAACAAACCACATAGTTTTCATTTAGGAAAAAAAAAAATACACTTAAACAGACACACATACAAATGTGCAATCTTAGATTCTGGTCAGTATTTAGAAACAGTATAATCAACAGGAAGGAGCACTTACCTATTGAAAAGGATGGTTTAATAATATATATTTGTATATATTAGCTTTATGTCTTCCCAATAAAATGTACACAAAATACCCCCTTCGATCAGATTAGTTCCCATATTAGCCTGGGTAAGAAAAAGCATTCTAAAGAGTGGAGGAAAAATTGTATAAAAATGTTGAAAGAACCTACAGTTCCTTATTAGGCGAAGATACAATATTTATTCCTTGTCTCCTGGGATGAAGCTCCTCTATCTATTGTCCTCCCAGTTCTCAGTGCTGATGCTTAATTTTCAAAACTTCTATATTACCAAGGGACCTACGACATCAGCCAAAGAAATACCCAGCAAGTACAAAATCTGATCCAGGGAGCAGCTTTTGTGCAGAGGGAAAATTTTGTTCCTACAGGTTTTTAAGGAGGTGCATGGAAAAGCGAGAGATCTGATCTATGCAGATACATTGCAAATTCTCTCTGTCTGTAGAGAATTTTTCTAAAAAAAATTGGGGAAATACATGAACTTTGGATTTTTCAATTTTTTCCTTTTTTTTATTTTTTTTTTTCCTTAAATTTGGAGAGGGGAGTTTTATCCAGAGTTGGGGGTTTTTTCCTCTTCTTTTTTTTTTTTTTTTTTTTTTTTTCGGAGAACCAAAAAATGTCAACTACCTTTCCAGGTCTCGTCCACGATGCAGAGGTATTTTGTGTGTGTGAGTGTGTGTGTGTGTGTGTGTGTGTGTGAGAGTGCGCGCGTGTGTGTGGATGTGTGTGTGCATCTGTGTGTGTGTGTATGTGCCTGTGTGGTTGTTTCCATTTTTTTAAAATCCATATTGGACCGTTACGTTTAATTATAATCCGGCTTCAGAGATAACTTAAAGAAGTATAGAGAGAAAATTCGTTATGACATCTGTCGCCAGCAAGGGCAACTCATTACCACGTTAAAACCGTTGCCAGAACGAAAATCAGAATAATACCCCTAATAATATAATGAAGTGGAGAGAAATCACCACCAGCTCGCCAGGAATGGGGAGTTCTCGCTAAAAAGCAGGACTCTCCTTTCTTTCGAAACGCAGGGAAAAGAGGGGGGGAATTTTGGATCTGATTCGTTATTTTAAAAAGAAAGAAAAATAGGGGTTCAAAAAAAAAAAAAAGAAGGGAAGGAAGGAAGGAAGAAAGGAAGGCAAGCAGGCGGCAAAGCTTTCTCAATGTGTAACGCTGCAACATAGGGACGGGACTTGTGTGTATTCTCGGTAGTTTCCTCTGTTTGATGACTTTTTTTTTGTGTCAGCCCCAGATATTACAGCTGTGATCAGGAGGTGGATGGATAGATGGATGGATAGATGAATGAATAGATGGATAGATAGATGGATAGATAGATAGATAGATAGATAGATAGATAGATAGATAGATAGATAGATAGTTTTTATTTCTGTGCGTGGATTCCTTTTGCTTGACAGTATTAAGGGCAGGCTGGGCTGTTTATGATTTTTTGAACAGACCTTTATGGCACCAGCCCAAGGTAGGAAAGGATCTTTTGTTGCTGGGGTTGCCGCTCGCAGGCTTAGATGCTTCTGCAGGGGGAGAAGCTATGCAGGACAGCGTGCTTGGAAGAACGGTACCCGGGGTTTTCAACGACAAACCTCCAGTTTTGGGGTCTTCTTTTCACTTCTTCCTTTCAGATACGTCATGACGGATCAAACAGTTACCGTTTGATGCAGCTTGGATGCCTGGAGTCTGTGGCCAACTCGACCGTCGCCTATTCCTCCTCATCTCCTCTCACTTACTCTACCACGGGCACCGAGTTCGCCTCCCCGTACTTCTCCACTAACCACCAGTACACCCCACTGCACCACCAGTCCTTCCACTACGAGTTCCAACACAGCCACCCGGCAGTCAACCCCGACGCTTACTCCTTGAACTCTCTCCACCACTCCCAGCAATACTACCAGCAGATCCACCATGGAGAACCCACTGATTTTATCAACCTGCACAATGCGCGGGCACTCAAGTCCTCCTGCTTGGACGAGCAGAGGAGAGAGCTGGGGTGCTTAGATGCTTACCGCCGCCACGACCTGTCTCTTATGAGCCATGGATCCCAATATGGGATGCATCCAGATCAAAGACTCCTGCCAGGACCAAGCCTCGGGCTTGCAGCCTCGGGAGCAGACGATTTGCAGGTAAATAACATGCGATCTCCTTTCGAGGTGCCTTCCCCTCCCCTCCCCCTGTCCTGGATCCCCCCACCACCCCCACCCCCACCCCCATTTTCCTCTGCTCGGAATAGCTCATACAAAGGAGGGAAGATTCATCCCAAACCCGGTCCAGCGCCCGTCCCTTCCACATTAGTAGCAGCAGGAAAAAAAATATGTGGAAGGGGAAAGAAAAAAGAAAAAAAAAATCAACCAAACAAGTGGTCTTCTTCTGCCAAACAAACAAATTTAGTAAAAACAACCTCGCGCCTGCTTTTGCAGCGTGGGTTGTGTGTCTGTGGTGGCTGAGACCGTGGGGGTCCCCCGGAGATCTCGGGGTGAGTGTGCGTGTCACACTTCCTCACCCAGTCACACGGAACCCAAACCAAACCAGAACAAACCCATTTCCTTGCTTTTCCTAAACTTTTCCTCTCTTTCGGCGCAAGGAGCACTTTGCAGCGACAGAGCAGGCAAATGATTTAAGGAAGGCAGGGAGTAGGAAAAGAGAAAAAAAGCATGGCAGGAAATAAATCTGCTTTCCGACAGACCTGCAAAGGCAAACCTTCCGAGATATGAGGGTGGAAAGGGATAAACGGGAGCAAATGTTCGTCAGAAAAAAAGTCAGAATGATAAAAATGCCTCGCTATATCCGATCTAGGTGTTAATAGTGTGAGAGATAAAACAGATAAAGCTAAATTCATCTGTCTGTCTATCTAATCATTCATCCACTCCACCCTAACCGGCACGTGGATCCATCTAAAAAATTTTATTTCTGTGTATCAAAAACTCAGATTTATCCGCTCAGAAATGCTTTCCCACGCGCTAAAAATTCACTTCCGCCAAACTAAGCCGGTTGCTTAAATGAAATTGGTTTCCAAAATTGAAAAGAACGTCATCCTGTGTCTAACCTCCATTCCGAAATGTGCCCCAAATCAAAAGCAAACCTTCCTTCCCCCGACGAGCTGAAGAACTGAGGGTTTCCCCATCAGCAGGGCGAGACAAACGGGACCGTATTTACTGTACTCACTTTTCCCCCACACCTCGCTCCCTGGCACACAAAGCTGCCCGTGGTGGACTTCCCAAAAACATGTAGCGGTCAAGGGCTTGTGGGGAAAAAAATCAATTCGAAATTTGCAAAATGCAGAAGGTTTATTTTCTTTCCTTCAAATCAAAGCACGAAAAAATAATCCAAACAATATATATCAGGGAAAACAAATATTTATTTTTTCTGGGAGGAAAATAAACCCACAAACAAATAATGTTAACTTTTATACGTCAGATATAGAAAACCTAGTTATTTAAACCTAGTTTTCTCCGCAAAAATTCACTATATAATTTTGTCTTCTCTGGCCATTTTTTTGTTTACATTTTTCACAAGGATCTCCTTATGTTACCCCCCTAAAAACAAAAAAAATCTGCCATTCACTGCTCAACCCCAACTAAAACCTATTTACTCCTTTTTATAACCACGTCTGCTGCTGATTTTTTTGTATCTGTACAAATTTTTTTCTTTGGCAGGCACAAAGCCTTGTATTTTTCAAAAGAGGGGATTAGGAACGTTTGCAAGACAGCAGACAATGCCTAAGTCCCGGGCAAAAAAGCACCATAGTTTATCCAATTTTCGACTTAGTGCCATTCAACTGGTCATTTATGCAATGTCATCCGACCAAACAACATGTTTCCCTTCTTAAAAAAAAAAAAAAAAGGTTGGTTAAGCTGCTAGAGGCACAGTCTCTTTTTATTTATTTAACGAAGAAGAAAATCAACAGCTTTCCTTTGGAAAATATTAATTTTTCGATCACAAGTTATTATCAAATAAAATGCTTAGGTCTTTGTACTTAATCTCTTCTTTATTTTTTCCTCCTCCCTCTTTTTCCGAACACAAGAGGGAGTGTGCAGAGGTACCAAAAAGCCTGAGTGTGAGAAGTTGAAAATATTAGTATTTGTCGTTAGGACTTGGATGATTCAGAACAAATTTGGACTCTGGCGAATATCACTGCGGGTGTAGAGGGAAGCGTTTTGGTGGCGAGCAGAAACAGGACTGCACAGAAATACTTTTAAACCAAAAATTGTGGTCTAACCAGTCTACCCCTTTCTCCTTAGTCTTTCTTTTTAAAACGTTCATCAGCATATGCCTCATTTCAAATGCAACAAATGTAAATATACTTTTCCCTGCACAGAATTTTAAGTGAATGTCCAATAGTTTCGAGGGCGGTTTAAGTCAGCCTAACAGATGCAAACAGTCTTGGAGCTGGAGTGGCATCTTTCAGTGCCCTAAAAAGATTTTCCATGGGCAACAAAGAAAACTGTCACACCTTTTCCCATCACCGCTTTAATTTATGCTCAGTCGCCAAGTTTTTTTCATATTGATTTCATAATCACTTTAAGGCAGAACACTTAAAATAAAAAAGGGCCTTGAAAAGGAAGGTCTTACAGGGCCAGGGCCAATATGGTGAAAGTGGGGGAGAGAGCCAGGACTGTAAAGATTGTTTTGTAAAGTGGGGTTTTTATTATGCACCGACTCTCTCCGCATTTACTTAACTCTTCACGGGCTGTTGAATAGGTTAACACCCTTAAAGGCCTCTTTCATGTCCAATACCTCGTTTGTTTGTAGAGGAAAATGCGTCTTTAACACATTTCCACTGGGCAAAGATTTAGGTTTGGTTTGTTGTGTTTTTTTAACCCCAACATAAGGAAAAACCCAAAGAAAACCCAACCCTTTCAAGTCTTTTATCACTCCAATAAAAATATTTATTAAGGAGGGCGAAGATCTCCAAATAATCAGCCTTGTAACAGGAGAATAAAGAAGTGAGATCTCTTCGGACGTGCACCAGAAGCCCTAGGCAGGTTTTTTGATGGTTCTTCACCCCTCGCTCACACATGGGTGCCTGTGTGTGTGCGCACACAGATGCATATTCATCCCCACCTATGTGCGGACACACGCATTGTTACAGCACCCTCGCGACTCTGGAGCCGGCAAAGCCCAATGGGTCATCTGTTGTTTGTGCTCTTTGTCTACTTCTGTGCGCACTTTCTAAGTCGGTGGATGCATGTCCCAAAACACATCTGAGTTTAGCTGTGCCCGAATATAAAGATACCGCTAAACATACAAAACCAGAAAAGTACATTTTTAGCTTTGTGAGTGCAACTGTCGAGCGGCAATGCACTTGTCTCAAAGGTACTTGTTTGTCTGTGTTTCCTGCTATGTAACTGCCCGTCTAAGTTGCCAGTTCGGGATAAATTCGTGTTTAAATGGCAATGAAAGGAAAATTTTTCTGCGTTTGGTGGGGTAGGGGCAGATGGCAGGATGGAGGGGGGATTTCACTTGGGTTCTCTGAGAGTAACTGTGTTTTTCCAGTTCACCTTAACTATTGTTCCTGGGCGAGTCATGTAACAAAACAAAAGCCGTGTGATCTCTCTGAGGGTTTCTGTGTCTGATTTCTTTCTTTCCTTTCTTTCCTTGTTTTCCCCTCATTATTTAAGAGCTCAGTGGAGGCCCAGTGTGGACTTGTACTCAACGGTCAAGGAGGTGTGATAAGAAGAGGTAAGAGGTTACAAATACTTGCGTCTATCAGTTTTTGTAAACACACATCCCTTTCCATCTCTCCCTGCCTTTCCCTCCCCCACTTTTTGGCGTAGTTTGGATTTACTGCCGAAAAAGTGGTAATTTGCGGTTTGTCAGAAGTAATTTCAAACTCGCTTAGAGCACTTCGCATTTCACAGTCCATTTGCACTTTACAAACGATCTGCTCCTCGGTAGCTCTCGGATACTCCCTCTGAATTCAGAGTTTTCCTGACTCGGTGTAACATTCCGGGTTTAATCAGGATGATCCCTGATAGTTTGAGAAACGTGTTCCCTGGCGCCGGGCTGTTAAGTCGGTAGTTTGATCTCGTGTGAGGGAAAAAAAAGGAGTTTTTTGGGAAATGTGGTTTCAGTAGCGCTGCAGACCGGTGTGGAACTCGCTTTTGAGTGTCACTTCATTTGATAACCATCTGTCAGTGTAAATATCGAACATCAAAATTAGAGGAGAGGTTTGGAACTCGTGTTAAGCACACGTCTCTACAGAATTTGCGAAATTTGAATGTCCCGGGAAGT